>NC_056725.1:1677730509-1678030509 GCF_019279795.1 Protopterus annectens | reverse complement strand
CCGGACAAACAAAAGAGTCTATCCCTTTACTTCCATCAACTATCTCATCAGTCCATGCTGACTGCAAGGACAGTCCTTCAAGCATTAGGGTTCATGGCATCTTGTATTCTGGTGCTTCCCAATGCCAAACTGCATATGAGGAAGCTGCAATGGTATCTCAAAAATGTATGGACACAGCACTGCCAGGATTTGGACACTGTCATTCAAATAATACCTTGCCTTCAAAAAGAATTTTTGTGGTGGGCTCAGGAATGTCACCTAAACAAGGGACTCTCTGTGACCCGGCCAGAGGCGAGTCAGATTTTAACGACAGATGCCTCGGACATTGCTTGGGAGCTCATCTAAATGGAAAGTGGATACAAGACAAGTGGCCTGCCAGACTACAGCATCTACATATCAACATGAAGGAGATGTTAGCAGTCCAGTTTGCATTAATGGCCTTCAAGGAGTTACTTCTTCCAGGGCAGGTGTTGATTCTAACAGACAACACAACTGTCATGTGGTACATCAACAAACAAGGGGAACACATTCTTATCCTCTATGCAGGCAAGCAATGATTTTATGGGAGACTGCGCTCAGCTTGCAACTAACTCTTCAGGCAAGGTTTCTGCCGGAGCACAGAACTCCTTAGCAGATGTGTTAAGCAGACAAATCATGGATCCCCACGAGTGGAAACTGGATCTTCATGTATTTCAGAAATTGACAGTGTCATGGGGAACTCCAGACATAGATCTGTTCGCTTCTCCACTAAACCACCAGCTGCCAAAGTTTTGCACAAAGGGGTTTCATCACACAGCTTGGAAAGTGGATGCTCTTTCTTTCAGTTGGAAAAATCTTCATGTGTATGCCTTTCCACCTCTGCCTCTTCTTCCAAAGGTGCTCTTAAAGGTCAGACAAGACAAGCCAAGGATGATTTTAATAGCTCCAGATTGGCCTCGGCAACACTGGTACCCACTACTAAGGAGTCTGGTAAGGAAGCCTCCATGGCCTTTACCTTTGATTCCACATCTGTTATCTCAGAAGGACGGTCATCTGCTCAATGTCAAGCTTCACTCTCTTCATCTAACAGCCTGGCATATTCTGTGTTGAAACACAGCAGGTCTCAACTTCCTCAACAAGTTTTAAATGTGATTATGGAAGCTAGAAGACCTAGTACAAGGAAAGTGTACAGAAAAATGGAAGAGGTTTTTATTTTGGAGTACAGCAAAGAATTTGGAGATTTCTGAGCCTAATTTGAGTGTGGCTCTTCAATATCTTACTGAGTTATTGGACAAAGGTTTGTCCTTCTCTTCCATTAAGATTCATGCTGCAGCAATTTCAGCTCACTATGATTGTGACCCACCATTGTTTTCGCATCCTTTGTTCAAGCAGTTTCTTAGAGGGCAAAGAATATAAGACCCCCGTAGAGCTCCTACTCCTGCTTGGGATCTCAATTTTGTGTTGGAAAAACTTACTCTACAACCTTTTGAGCCTGCGGCTACTGCTGAATTGAAATACTTGTCATGGAAGACTGCTTTTCTGTTGGCTATTACTTCTGCAAGAAGGGTGTCTGAGTTGCAGGCCCTTAAGGCAGTAGAGCCCTTTTTGATTTTCCATAAGGATAGGGTATCATTACGTACTAATCCTTCCTTTATGCCTAAGGTGGTTTCTAGTGTGGCTTTAAACCAAACTATTCATTTGCCTACTTTTTATGCAGACCCCCAAAATAAAGGGGAAAGATTTTGCACACTTTAGATGTACACAGGCAATTGCGTTATTATTTAAGCAGGACTAAGGATTTTAGGCAGTCTCAGCAGTTGTTTGTTTCTTTTGCTTTGAGTTCGCAGGGCAAGCCTGTGTCAAAACAAACTATTTCTAGGTGGATTGGGTTTTGCATTGCATTTTGTTATTCCCATCATGGCAAGGAGATTCCAGCTGGGATTAGGCCTCATTCCACTAGGGCTACTGCCACTTCAACAGCATTTCTAAGGGGTGGCAACTAAGGATATTTTGGAGGCAGCTACTTGGAGTTCAGTGCATACTTTCTCTAAGCATTATCACCTTCCTCTCTACTCTAAGTCTAGGGCTGGTTTTGCCACTGCTATTTTGCAAGGCATGTTGTCAGCTCCTGCTTCTTTATGATTTGCCAGCCTCCCTTACCTCTGCTTTGGGATTCTACCCAATAGTTAGGACTGCAGCAATGTGGAATGAAGAACATAGTACAGTTTTGTACCTACCATAAATGTAGATGTTCGAGGATCCACATTGCTGCAGTCAATCCCTCCCTCCTTCCCCTCTGTGTTTAGGGGTGGTTGTGTAGGTGAGGTTATATGCTGCTATTTTTGTATATATTTTTGTATATATTGTACATATTTTTGGTGCAGGTATATTGGGCCTTGTCTTTTTAGGGTCTTCTGACATCTGGGGCAAGAAAAGACTGAGGATATGACGTCGGTCATGCGCATTAGTACCCTGACGTACTGACGTCAGTCTAATGCGCCCTGACCGACGTCAGCCATATACTCTGGTATTCGGGCCGACTGGACAGCGGACTACCCAATAGTTAGGACTGCAGCAATGTGGATCCTCGAACATCTACATTTATGGTAGGTACAAAACTGTACTTTATAGGTCACATTAAAATGTGAAAAAGTTTTGAAATGCTTTATTGTGGTCTCACTTTTTTATATCACAAAAACCTGACATTTTAATAGGGGGTGCGTACACTTTTTATATCCACTGTAAATTATCTTATCACTAGCCATGCCAAGCCCTTGAGGATTAGGCTTCAGAGTCAGTAGAAAAGTATGGGAGCTAATTTAGGCAGAGTAATTTTAATGAAGGATCCAATGCCTGATGCATAGTAGTACTATATTGTTACAGTAGTTTCCTGCTTTATTTGTTTATTTGTCATTTTTATTTATTTTAATAACTGAGTTATCCCAGAAGAGGCCCATTTTTCTTCCTGCCACTGGCATTACATTTTTAAGTACTTAATGCTAGGCCTTTGTCTGCTTTCTTGTAAAAAATACAGGTATGTTCTGTTGGTTGTTGGAATCATATTATTTCCTGACTCACTACATATGTTGACAGAAGAGCATGGTGGCAATGTATATGTTGCAGCTGAATTGTTGATCTGATTAGGAGATTTGTTTCTTGTTCTCTGACATAGCCAGTGAATGGATTGGGATGTATCATTACTGGCACCAATCTTTCCACAAATTGGGACAGGCCATTTGCAGTCACAAGGAATAATGCTTTCTGTATATCAAATGCAAAGAAAAACACACCTAAGAGTAGATATAATAGTCAGGGATTTAGGAACACATGTATAGAGTAATGTGGCCTTTGACCATCATGCATCTGTGGAAATAAGGAAATCATTCTGCATTGCACAACCTAGAAGCAAATTTATAGAAACTAGTCCATGGATGGCATTGCCCCACTGTACTCGGTTGTCATCAGACCAGTCATTGTGTACAGTGCCTGGTTTGATGTGTACCTGACCAAGCATATGCAGCAACTGCTGTGTCCACAGAGTTGCCTCACATAAAGGATACAGAGTGTAAACAACATATCTTATTTGGACTGCCTCAGTGTGCTATCCCTGTAATCTCCTACAGACTACTGAGAGGCAGTATATGCCTGGCCTACAAAGCATCCTATGATTCTGCTTTCATGGACTTGTTGCACATCCTCAGAACAGATAGCATCAGAATTACCTATTGCAAGAACCTACCCCTCACCTGCAACATAAATATGACAAATTGTAGGGACAGGCATGTGTCTCAGAGACTACCTCTTCTTTTGAACAGACTTGCCATCTGTGTGAAGCAGAGTTCTTCCCTAGCCCAATTCAAGCATAAATTGAGCAAGTGGATGGAAATTGGAAATTTACCCTGGTCTGACACCTATGTTTCTATTAGATAGGTCGACTGTAAATGCTTGACTAGTCATGCGAATGCCTACATATACCCCTTAAAATAACCCCAGAGTATCAAAACTTGTCATTTGCATTTGGGAAGCCTGGCTAGGTTTGAAAGAGACTCCTGGGCTCATTAGCACAGTAATCACCTATGAACACTGTCAGGAGTCCCATTCTGGTTGTGCAGTTTCTAATGATACTGTTTCAATCTTTCATGGAAGACCTCATCTAATTTTTGCATGGCACATTTCAAAGCAGTATAGTGACTTCTGGGGTTAGATTTTTTTTTTAATCTGTGCGTTAGGTAACTTTCAGTAGTATCTTCACCACTAGACCTTTTTATCAGTGGTTTCAGTATTTGTCACAGACAATGCTGTACCCATAGCTGCTGTGCTGAACCTTAATTTCGCAGCTGCTTCTGTTGATACTGCTTTTAACCATAGTTTCTAGTATCCAGTAATGCTGTGGCTTCCCGTCAATTAGATATTTTCATATTAACATTGAGAGGTCACTTTTTTGTAGACTTCTCTCAATCTGGTAATGACACAGAAAAAGTGAGATATTTTTCATCATCTACAGCAGTATTACAGGTTCATCTATATCTCCCACATTCAACTTTAGTTCCTGACAGCAACTGGGACATCTGGTAGTTACATTTTTCAATGAGCTGCACTCATTTAGTCTGTCAACAACAACCAGTTAAGAAAGGCCTTAGTCAAAATATGGCTTCTGCACCACTACAGATGTCACTTTGCTTTTGGAGAGCTTATTGGACATGTGATCATAGTCAGCAGTTTGCCTGGGCCTGTAAGGGCTACTAATGCTAGATCTAGTCAGTATCCATCCAGAGAAGACTGCAATCATCTCTGATCATCTTCATGTTCTGTTTAAACTGAATTGTAAACCACAATAGGCAGAAAGCTCCTGGAGGAATGAACATTTCAGCCTACTTGATTGTCTGGATTATGCAACCATATGGCGCAATCATCTGCAAATCATGATGTTAAGGGGACCTACAACATTTTGATATATATATTAAAATATTTGTAATAGTAGTGAAGAAGTAGCTGGACTATAAATGCTGTTATTATGAGCAGGAGAGGTGAGAGGGTGGTCACCCATGTCTAGTACCATGCCGTTTAATCTCCATTGAAAGAACATTGCTGGAAAAGATCTGGGCAGTAGGATTGTCTTACATCAGTTTGCCAACAATAAAGATCTGTGGACAACCAGGTTTTTGCATGGAGGCCCACTAAACTCAAAAGTCAAATTGCCTGCATGTTATGACATAGTCTAACCAGATCCGGGCTTCCTACATGCTAGTCCATGTAATTAACATTCAGAGATTTTAGAATAAGCTTCACTAGTCTGTTTGACAAATTTTTTGGCAAAGATTTTTAACTCCAAGTAAAGAAGTGATATAGGACTGTTATTGGATGACTCTCTTTTAGGCGTGTGAACATTTGCATGAATAGAACTGGCCGGGAATTGTTTCTGCATTATGGCATTATTATAAAATTCCATAAGGCGTTTCTAAAGAAACTTCTTCAGACTTCAGGCCACAAACTTTGCCAGCAGGCAGACTGATAGCTGCATAAATCTCTGAAAGGCCTAAGGCCTTTTTGAAGAGTTCTACAAATTTAATATGCACATCTGGTTTGGAAGTAGTTTTAAAAACGTTATGTGTAACATCTACTCTTTAAGACACCATTAGTTTCCTTTACATCAGCCTGTCATTATCCCTCTTGAGTGCAGCAGTGATAATTTCCTTACTTCTTTCTTGACATTTAATAGCTAAGGCTTTATATGAGGCAATCCCTTTATCCCAAAATAATAACTTGTATCATTTCAGACTATTATGTGTATTAAGATAGATAAAGATGTCTATAAGTCCCGTTGTTATTTCTGATAATATAGATTTGTCATTATAATCCCTTTACTTCTAACCATTCATCTTTTCTCTCTAACTTGCTTTTCTGTTACATTTAAGTCCTTGTGCTGTTAGTTTTGTCAATTTGTTTTATTTGGAAAACATAGTGATGTAGTGTTGTGTCAGCAAGTAGACCATTATGGCAAGAATCTGAAATCCAGCATATAAATGAATTTAAGACCACTTTTTTTTTTTAAGGAGCAGATCAAATTTCTATTCCAGGTAGTAGTTGTTCTGTCATAGTAACAGCATAAGCATAGCATGTTACAAGAGACTGAGAGATAAGATTTGTATTTTAGTTGACACATTTATGGCCTTCTGATGAATAAGCCACATTTTAATCCTACTAGCCATCCTACCAACATTGCCATAATAAGCACAATCATTAACAGTGGGAAAATGAGTCTACCAGATATCCACTAAGTTAAAGTTCTGCATTAGGGCTTTAAGTTCCTAGTCATTTTTCAGAGTCTGTATGCCAGAAGGGGGTACTAGCCTCCCAGGGATGAAGAGCATCATTAAAGTCCCTGCTTACTAGCGTGGTAGATGAAGAAGTTGGATTTAAGTGCTACATTTTGTAATAGGCTCACATCATCTTCATTTCAACCATAGAAAGTTTTCAGTATGAAGGGTCATCAGTGTGTACAAACAACAAAACAGTTCATCTGCCCTGAATATTGTAATTTTTTTTAACCTATTGCCCTAGTGACCTGTTTAAAAAAAATTGGCACAGCAAGCATAACAGGTACCCTCCAGTAAGACAAGACTGAAACTGCTTATTTCCTCTTGACATTTAGATTTGTGTAAGAAAACTAATTCTGCATTATGTTTGTGAATATATACCAACACGAAAATGCAAGTCCACTGTTTGGCACAATAAAGGTTGTCCTCCAATACCACAGTATTATAGAAAGGCGAACTCTTACAAAGTAGAACCAAAGCTCTTTATTTCCACATAAAACACACAGATTGAGTGCGCTTTCGTCTCGTATCGCGAGACTTCATCAGAATCTTCAACAACTTTTACCGTTAGCTGTCATCTTCGGAATTCAGATGTCTTTTCGCTCTAAGTACTCAATAAACGTCTTTATCTGACCAAGAGTCCAATGGCTCTGAGCTTTCTGAATGTGATGACATGCCCTTATCTGCCTGTGAGGATTCAGATGCAGAGGAATCCATTCCTTCTGCCTCCCCTCCAGAAGATTTTTCTTTTGGTGAAACCCTACATACTTTGAGAGAGCATTTCCATTGGGAATGCCAGGATTATCCTCAGTCCAAAAAGAGACTCAGGGAATTTTTAGATTTACCACAGCACAGACCCTTAGCTATCCCTCCTGTCCTTGATGTTGTGGATGATGTCTTTATGGAATCCAGTCTAACTCCTGATTCTTTACCCCCTGCTCCAAGGAAACCTGACAGATACTACAGAGTAAATCATAAAAAGGCTCTCAGAAGTCACTCAGTCAGGATTTATTGTCCACACACAGCAAAAAACAAACAAACGACAATAGTTGAAAAAAACGATGCAAAACATAGTACTAAGCGCTTTCACCCTCTAAAACATAAGGGCATCCTCATAGTACTTCTAAAAGCTAATGCTTTCTCCATTTAAATAAATTAAACAACCAATTACTAAACTTCTTTGATTGGTTGTGCAATTAAATTCAAACAATTAAATATTTAAATAAATAGATGAATACAAAGCCTTGAAGAACCTTTTTAAAAAATATATACATAAAATATTTAAATATAGTAAAAAATTCATTAAATATATTTACTCACTACACCTAAAGAGTCAGACAAACTTTAAAAGAATTAATAAACAACAATCCATTGAAATAAATCGCATGTTTAAACAGACTAAACTGTTGCTTACTTTAATCTATGGTGTGTATTGTTTATATATATATATATATATATATATATATATATATATATATATATATATGTCATAACAATAATATATATACATATAGTTAAACAAACATATTTTTCTTAGATTTGTCACTAAAAAGTTTCATTTACAAGGAATTAATACTACAGAGTCCCTGACTCTCACAAATTTCTCTTCAAAAATCCTACTGCTGACCCAGAGGTCATCTCCCAAGGACCTAAAGGAATAAAAGCAACTACAGCTAAGAATCCCACCTCCTCGAACACGGATTTCCAGAGCTTTAGACAGATGGGGTAAAAAAGTATACACCTCTGCAACTCTCGCCATTAGAGCATTGAATTTGTCAGTTCCACATGCTGAAATACCAGCAACGTACTGTGGAACTTGTTAAGCAGAAATTATCTACCTTTCCTGACTGTGCAGAAAATAAAGAATTACAGGAGCTTATGCATTCTGCAAGCCAAGTCAATAAGCATACCCTGCAATGTGGGTTTGACACCCTAGAAGCATCTTGCATTGCAGCAGTCATAGGTACTCTACTTAGAAGGCATGCCTGGCTTAAGGAGCAGACCTTGCCAGACCATGTCAAATCAAAATAATTGGACTCTCCTCTGAACAAGGACAATCTGTTTGGCACCAAAGCAGAAGAGGTTTTAAAAAAGATGGAAGAAAAGGCTAAGTCTATGCAGACAGTCAAAGATATTTTGCAAGTGCAGCCTCCAAAATTCAGTAGACATTGCCCCTCAAAACATTGGTCCTTTCCAGCCCCTGCAAGGCCATCTCAAACTAGACCCAAGGGAAACAGACCCCCCCCCCCAGATTACAGTCTCAGGGTATGCAGAGATCTAAGCAATGGAGTACCTCCACTTCTAGAGCAGGGAGTGCTAAGCCACCCCCTTACGGAAAGAATTCAAAATGACTTCTCAACTCCACTGCTCACCTCTGCCCAATTGCTCGTGCCCCTAGGAGGAAAACTTGCCCACCATGCAAAAAACTGGACCTCCATCACCAACGATCCATGGGTCCTCAACATAGTATCCCAGGGGTAAACATTTTATTTCCACATGCTGCCAACCCCAAAAGGGTTCCCAGACCTTCCTCCAAACCAGTGGGCAGAAGCACAAAACCAGGTTCAGTCCCTGCTCTCCATAAGAGCAATTCAGCCTGTTCCTGCAGAGCAGATAGGCCAAGGTTTTTATTCCAGACTTTTCCTGGTACCCAGAAAAGAGGGCACCTGGCACCCAGTCTTAGATCTATCCATTCTAAACACCTTCCCGATGGTACCAAAATTCAAAATGCTCACCCTACAGCAGCTTCTCCCTTTGCTGTCCAAAGATGCATGGTTAGCAACCCCAGACTAAAGGAGGCCTATCTGCACATCCCAGTCAGGGACTCCTGCATGAAATATCTACATTTCAGGCCAGTATCTATGCATTCTCAGTTCTCTGCACTTCCCTTTGGCTTATCCACTGCTCCCAGAGTTTTCACAAAATGCCTGGCTCCAGCCATTGCCTATTGCAGGCAGAGAAATATTCAAATTTACCCCTACTTGGACGATTGCCTGATTCAGGCAGAAAGTCAGGAAAAGCTGTTGCAGCACCTGACATTTGTAAAGGATCTTCTAACCTCCATGGGGTACACTATCAACGAAATGAAATCCAAACTAGACCCTAGTCAAAAAAATTGTATTCCTGGTAGCAAGCTTGGACACAGCATCCCAGATGGCATTCCTTACTCCAGAAAAACAAACCTATTTGACAGGCTAATTCGCTCAAATGGTCACCAGAACCCAGCTATCCGCAAGGAAATTCCTGCATGCTCTAGGGGTTCATGGCCTCCTGCATTCTACTATTTCCATATGCCAGACTGCATAGGAGGAAACTTCAGTGGTACTTAAAAAGTCTTTGGTGTCAACATTCTCGGGATCTGGAAACTATCATACCTATAATACCTTGTCTGAGGAAAGAGTTCCTTTGGTGGGCAAGGAGCATCCAACCACAACAAGGGGCTTCCCTTTGCACAACCCCACTCCGCCCAGACTCTAACCACAGATGTATCAGACTATGTGTGGGGTGTACATCTGCACATCAATCAAAAAGAGCTGCTAGCTGTTCAGCATGCTTTGACAGCTTTCAGATCCCTACTCTCACCGGGGCCCCTAATGATCAAAACCGACCACACCACAGTGATGTGGTACATCAACAAGCAGGGGGGAACCCACTCTGCATGCTAGCCATGTCCCTGTGGAACATGGCCTCAGCCATGCATATTCACCTGCAAGCTCAATTCCTGCCAGGCAACCAAAACTCTCTGGCAGACAACTTAAGCAGAAATCTCATAGACCCACACGAGTTGCAATTAAACCACAACACCTTCAGCTTTGTGACCCAGAAATGGGGTACGCAGAAGGTGGACCTATTTGCCTCCCCCTACAACCACCAGCTCAGCGAATTCTGCACTAGGGTACCTCACAGCAAGGCCTGGAAAGTGGATGTCCTATCCTTCCAGTGGGCAAGCCTCTCAATCTATGCATTTCCCCCTCTGCCTCTTCTTACAAGAGTATCACTCAAGATAAGGGAGGAAAGACCAAGGGCAATCCTGATTGCCCCAGACTGGCCACGCCATCACTGGTACCCACTACTGCGCAGTCTGTCACCATTGCCCCCATGGCACCTACCCCAGATCCAAACTCTTCTGACTCAGTAGGAGGGACAGTTCTTGCATCCGCAGTTGCAGACCCTGAACCTTGCAGCCTGGCTTATTCCTTAAATTCTCCTCCAGTGGCCAGGCTAAGCAAGCAGGTATTGGATGTCATACATGAAGCCAGACGACCCAGTACAAGGAAATCCCATGCTGGCAAGTGGAAAAGGTATTGTTCCTGGATTCACACTAAAGGAGCAGATACAGCACAGCCCTCCTTACCTGTCATCCTGGATTACCTAGCAGACCTACTCCACAGAGGCCTGTCCTTCTCTTCCATTAAGATCCATGCCTCTGCTATCTCTGCTCATTACAGCAGTGAGCCACCTCTCTTCTCTCACCCTCTCATCAAGCAGTTTTTGAGAGGGGCTAACAACTTAAGGCCATCAAGAAAAGCTCCCACCCCTGCTTGGGACCTTAACTTTGTGTTGGAAAAGCTCACACTACCCCCCCCCCCCCCCTTTGAGCCTGCAGCGTCAGCAGAGTTAAAATTCTTCTGTTGGAAAACAGCCTTGCTTCTGGCCATCACTTCAACTAGAAGTGTGTCTGAGCTACAAGTACTTATGGCTGTGGAACCCTTCATTATTTTCCATGCTGACAGGGTCTCCCTCAGGACTAACCCAACTTTCATGCCTAAAGTGGTGTCCAGTGTGGCTCTCAACCTATCTATCCATTTGCCCACCTTTTTCCCTAAACCTCAAAATAAGGGGGAAAGGATCCTACACTCTTTAGATGTGCACAGACGGCTCATATTCTACCTTGATAGGACTAAGCCCTTTAGGAAATCTGACCAGTTACTAGCCAGCTTTGCACCAGGGGCAGAGGGCAAGGCCATATTAAAACAAACCATCTCCAAATGGATAGCACACTGCATCCATTTCTGTTACAAACACCATGGGAAACCACCCCCTCAGAGGGTCTGAATGCATTTCACTAGGGCAACTTCAACCTCTACAGCCTTCTCAGAGGAGTCCCTACCAGGGACATTCTGGAAGCTGCTATTTGGAGTCCTGTTCATACCTTCACCAAGCATTACCACCTGCCTATCTTTTCCAAATCCAGGGCGGGCTTTACAACAGCAGTCCTGCAGGACATATACTAGTCAGCCCCAGTTCTTTTTGACTGCCTCCACCCATTCTTCAGCTTTGAGAATCAACCCAAGTGTGATGACTGCAACAGTGAAACACGAAGAACATAGTACAGTTGTGTACACTTATAAATGTAGATGTTCGAGTGTATTCACTGTTGTAGTCCTGGTTTCCCACCCTCCAGCCCCCTTGTCTCTCTCTCTCTTCCTCACTCCTTACACGGCTATTGGTATTTACTTTTTACTGGTGGTGTTTTTCCACCATAACTTAGCTCCCTATTTGGGGGCTCCTAACATTTGTGGCAAGAAAAATTGATGTAATGGCGTTGGTTGCCTGTTTTTATACCTCTGACGACCTGATGTCAGTCCTGAAGTGACAGCAACTGATGCAGAAGTACTAAGCCTCTGGTATTCGGGCCGACTGAGGGGCTACCCCTGGCAGGATAACCCAAGTGTGATGACTGCAACAGTGAATACACTCGAACATCTACATTTATGGTAAGTGTACACAGCTGTACTTTTCCTTTTGTCAGGATAGTGTAGTACTGTAATTTGGCATAATTCAGACCTGACATCCAGCCATAATTAGTTTGGGGCCCATTCCAAAGGCTAGCTTCTACATCATTATAGCTAGGCATTTAAGTAAAAGATGCCTTGGATATTCTTTGACTTTTGATTGCAGTGTAAGCCTGTGGGCCCACCCTATAATAATAGGAGTACTGACCCTCAGTAAAACAGACAACTCCTTTTTAAGAACCTATAAAGGATGGGTACCTTCTACCTTCTCTGGGAGGCTAAGCAAGCAATAATGCCCAACAGAGTGTGTGTTATTGTGGAAATAATGCCTGCCCAAGGGTGTTCTGAGGACCGTAAATGCAGGCTAGGTTCTAGAAGGTAGCACTTAGTTCTCTTCATACTTTTGCTAAACATTGTAAGTTGGATGTTATTTCCATAGCTAAAGGCAGGGTATGGCAGGGCCATCCTTCATGGGTTTATGGAGGGCTCTTCCTTAACTTAGCTTTAGTAATCTGCCACTTGTGAGGAATACCGCAGCAGTGACAGGAAGGACATAGTACAGTTGTGTAAGATCTTACCATAATAATAGATGTGCTTTGCACTGTTGTAGTATTCAACCCCCCCCCTCTCCTGGTACCTTTACTTTCTTTTTTTTGTTGGAAGCACTCTTCTGGCCGGTTGGGTTCTTTTTCACCCTTTTCCTCTCTCTGTTTTCTCTTTGGTAGACATGTCCTTATTTTTTTCTCAAGTTGCACTCGTTCTCCTGGAACACTTCAGTTCTGAAGATTGAGTGTTCGCATGTCACCTTTATGCCCTTCTCCTGCACAGGGGCCATACACATAACTCTGATGTAAAGGCTTTGGTAGACTGGTAGGACATCAGGCTATGGTTGGCAGAATATCCCACATGTAAGGAGTACTGCAACAATGAAAAGTAGCACAGCTGCTGTTATGGTAAGATCATACACATCTGTACTTTCTTTCCAAATGCGTCTCCTGTAGCATTGCTATTTGCTCTCTGCATTTCTTAATATAATTAAATCTTCTTTCCTTTTTGTCCAAACCTATGAGATCATTCATATTCCAAGATAAATATAGAAAGTGTCATCATTATGGTATGGAGTCATTATTCTCATCTATTGTATATGACAGCTTTTTTGATACATGTACTCACTAATGGTTGCCAGGTTGATCCTTATACAGTTTTTTTTTCTTATCATCTCCATTTGACCTTATGTCACACTTTATAAGACTGTTTTTTAATGTTGTTGTTCTTCTTCTTTCGGCTTTTCCCAGTTAGGGGTCGCCACAGCGAAACTCCGGTCTGTTAATGATTGGCAGTAGAGTTTTACGGTGTTGAGGTGCCAGCTCGACGCCCAACCTTCAACGAAGGCATGCCCATTCACATATGTCTTTCGAACACCATTCAACCACGGGGAGGACATGCAGACTCCACACAGAAGGCGCTCCAGCTGAGAATCAAACGAGAGTGGTGCAGCGGTCAATTAATGACGTTTAACCCACCTAATAGGAACATTTGTCCCAAATAGCTACAAACACAAGCAGTATTTAACCTAAAAATGAAGTTATCCATGCTAAGACACATGGAACTGCCTGTTTTCCTACTTAAATGAATTGGTGTTTTTATCTTTATTGCCCTCCCAGATGTGAAAAAAACAACTTGCATGCTTTCAGAAAACATTAACTTTTAGTCTTGAAGAAATCATTGCATGTGAAGTTGTTCTGTCTTGCCTTCATTCTCACTGATGGGTTCAGAGCCAATCCTCTGCTCTGACTCAGCCAAATGCAAAAGCTCGAGGTCTTCAACCATCTCGAGGCCTACTCCCCATCCCAGGATGCACTGGTGCTTCCCTCAGATCTCGTTTGCTGCTGCAACAGATTGGCCGATTCACCAGCTCTGGCCATTGAAAGTTTGATTTTTTTTTCTCTTAAAATTCTGAAAATTACCATATTGTTAGTTAGAATTAGGTTTGTTAGGTAAATTGATAATTCGTATAACCTTTAGTACTTCGTTTTTGTGCTAGTGTGCTCCTTTTTCTATTTGTTCTTTGTGGCCTGTTTGAAGGCCTTTTGTTAAACTCCCCGTTTCCCTTTAATAGAGTGTGTTAGTAAGCTAGATAGTTCAATTAGTAGTTAAAACTGTTATTGTTCAGAGTGTTTATTCTATAGCTTAGGAAAATAGTAGCTAGAACCTATTGTTACTGTGCAGATTGTTTGTGCGTATAGGTAGGTAGCTGTGTGACTATATTGAGATATTTAAATCTCTCATAGTATTGTGTGTTATTACTATTTTTTATTATAGCCTGTTTAAGTTAGAAGGCCAACAATTTTTTTGTTATAAGCTCATTTAACTTAGAGAGCTCTTTACTGTGTGTTTGTGTGGTTGGGTGAAGATGTCTCAAGATAAAGACAAGGAGGCTAAACAGTCTAAGTCAGGGTTTAAGAAATGCCCTAAATGTGGACAGAAAATGTTCATTACTGATGGACTCACGGAGTGTGTGTATTGTTTAGGGGCATTACATTTACAAGAAACATGCACCATATGTTACTCCTTCAGTTCCCGGGTATTACAAGAAAGGAAGAACAAGTTGATTGTCATTGGAGCAAGATCATACATCTCATACCAAACCATCTAATCCTTCAAAATCAACTTCTACTACTGGATCATCGGAGCCAGCAAAATCTCCATTGTCCAGTAAGTCAAAATCTGATAGACCTTCAACCTCGGTGCCACTGACCTCGGAGCCGACTGTTATTACTATGAGGAGCCTCCCCAGTATTGGAGCTGGTATCTCACATTTTAAAATCTCTAGTTTTACAATCTGTAGCTTCTTCGGTTCCGTCCTCTTGGTCCTCAAGAAGCCTGTCAGATATGGATGTGGATCGTGTGGTACAGAAGCTTCTGCACACACCGGCACTGGCCAAGCTTTTGTCGGGGCTGACCCCTCAGGCTTCTGAACCGTCTAACCCTCCTCCCCCATATCTGTTCATCCTCCGATCCGAATGAAGGTTTCAGAGCTGGAGTGCTCGGAACTGATGATAGTGGAGCTGTCAGTACCGAGACCTGCTGCAGGACTTTTGGATCTGACTTCTCAGACTGCTTCAGTGCCGACTGAAGAGTCTAGGAGTCAACACTCTCTGGTCGGATCCGGGGAGGATAGTCGAACTGATCTTTCGAGCCCGACTTTGCCTCTCGGGGCTTCAGCATGGGTGAGTTCGGCTCATACCTTTGGCTCGGAACCTACCGTCTTGGTGCCAAGTGAATCGACTGTATCTTTGTATCCATGAATTTCTTTGCATCAGAGTCGGGGGGCCTTTGATGCCATGAGGAGAGCATTATCCCCTCAGACAACCACTTCATCAGGACCACCAGCAGCTTCCCCCCTAAAGCGCCAGTGTCTACTTCATAATCATCAGATTCCACAAAAGCGTAGAGACCCAGAGCCTCCATTGGGCAATCCCTGCTCTTGTGAGCCCTGACCAGAAGCTCCCACTGAGGAGGTCCCTCAGAAGAGGCTATGCAAGAAGAAGCATCTGGACTCCCCTCAGGAGTCCGTCACTTCAGACACTGACTTGGATGATTCAGAAGGTTCCCCACGGTCACCCTCAGAAGATCTGTCCTTCGCGAATATCTTAGAGATTCTCAAACAGAGGGGTGATTGGCAGTCCATCAGAACTACTGATGACAATTCAGTCTACCTGAAGGCTTTCGGGTCTCAGCCCTCAGCCTCTTGGGTGTCTCCGCCTTTCGACGAACTCATGGACTTGGTTTGTCGAAAGGCGTGGAAGTCTCCAGATACAGTGGAACCTATCCCTAGGAGGTCCAATAAGTTTATTACCTCACCACCTAATCAAGGCTTTTCTCACCAAGGGAGTCCCCGTTGATGCCATGGTGGTGGCGGCGGCAACCAAGAAGGAGTCCGAAACTTCAACGTCGATCCATCCATGGAATAAAGATTTGAGAGTCATGGACAGATATGGAAAGCACATGTTTACTTCAGTGACTTTTGCTCTTAGGTCACTGAATTATCTCACGCATTTCACTAGATTGCAAAGAGATATCCTAAAAGAGCTAGGAGATATTCTACAGGGTTCGGTAGCTGTGGTGGTCTCAGATAAAATATCTTTACAGCTCTCCACCCTCAGTTCCCTAACAAACTCGTCCATGCGTCTGCTTTTGTATGCAGCTGATGGAGCAAGCAGAGCAGCGGGTACAGGAATTGCTCTTAGTAGACATTCCTGGATGCACTTATGTTCTTCATCAAATTAAACAAAGAAAATAACCATTTCATTCCTATTTATACAGATTTAATTCTTCCCAAACCAATCCTAACTAACCATAATTAAGAATTAACAAATCAGCATCAGTATTTCATTAAAATCTCATTAATATCTCATTAGTATATTTCCTTTTAAAACCATAAAGCCTTTTAAAATTATATAAGTACAATTAAATTGTTAAAACCAAGGTAAATGTTGTTGTGATTACTATTTTCCATATCTTACGTAACTTAGAGTTGAATGTATATTATATTTGCATGTATAAAAATTCATTTAAAATACATTATGTGAAGTAGATGAGAAGTAAGTAAATTATTTAAGCAATATTTGGCACCATCTGCTGGTCATTTAAATTATGACTTCTTAGTACTATGTTCTAGCTGCCCTCAATTTTAACAGTAGTAGTATAGAAATATACTCATTCAAGCCAGTGGTCCTATTGGCCTCTAAAGCTATCTGCCACCATAATTCTTTGTAGCCTATATTCTCTTCCCATGGACCCCCCCTAATATCCTCTTTTACTTGGTCCAAAATAAAAAAGTTAAATTGATATTCTTTACAAGTCTTGCTGTGCCTGAAAAGTGCATTCGTTTCCTTACGCTTTATCAACACCCCTTTCGATGGCTCGTCCCTTTTTGGACCCAAAGTGAAAGAAATGCTTACCAGGTGTGAGCAACACAGATAGACTCTGTCTGCCTTCAGAACCCATTTTTCTACTCCTACCAGACCCTACCCCAAAGGTCAGAAAGGAGGAAAGATGTAGTTCCATAAAACTTGAGGAGCTTTTCAGGACATACATGGTGAAACCCCCTCCAGAGGCAGAGGAGGGAGTAATAATGGAAGACGCTGTCCACGCGGTAGAGGGAGCCCGCAGAACCAGGGTGACAGAGATCAGTTCTTTGGGAAGCCCTATCAGCGCTCCTGAGAGGAGGCCCACCTGTCTATCTGTGGAGGCAATTGGGGGACACTTATCTTTGTACTCAGATGCCTGGCTAAAAATAACAAAAGACAGCTGGGTGCAAGGCATCATATCCAGAGGTTGCTCTATTCCCTTTTCCACCCTACCTCTCTCAATAAGGAAAATCCCAGACATTCCACACAGTCACAGGGAACAAGCAACCATAGAAGTTCAAAGGTTGCTACAAAAAAAAGTTATCCAGCAAGTCCCCGCAGAACAGATAGGATCCAGAACTTAGTCAAGGTTCTTTTTAGTTCCAAAGAAAACAGGGGACTGGAGGCCCATTTTGGATCTCACCAGGTTAAACAAATCTGTGAAAAAGACAAAGTTCTGGATGGTTACACTGCAGTCGATACTTCCTTTTCTAGGAAAAGACAACTGGAGGTGCTTGATAGATCTCCAGGATGTGTACTACCACATAAAAATGGACAGACCATCCAGAGATCACCTGTGCTTTCAGCTGGGGGGGGCAGTCACTACCAGTTTCAAGCACTGCCCTTTGGTCTCACAACAGCCCCCAGAGTATTCACCAAATGCATGGCAGTAGTCACAGCTCACCTGAGACATTTGGGATTCCAGGTATTTCCATACTTAGACGACTGGCTCCTAACCGCCACCACCAGGTATCAACTCATTCAAGCAAGGAACACTACTATGAATCTATGCTGTCAGTTGGGGATTACCATAATTTTGGAAAAATCTGCCTTATTGCCATCGCAACGTACTGTTTTTATAGGAGCAGATCCTCTCACCACCACAATGACCTTAAAACTTTCATCAGAAAGGGTTTGTGCTCATCGGCAACAGGTTCTAGCCCTTCTTTTGAAAGAAAAAGCTCCATCTTCTATGGTTCTGAAATTGCTGGGTACAGTGGCAGCAGCAATCATTGCAATTCCACTGGGCCGGATGCATATGCGGATACTTCAATGGCTTCTGTTCACCCAGTGGTCCTTTCAGGAACTTCCAGTGTCGCATCAGATTATACTCACGAATTCATGCAAGAAGGATCTCCAGTGGTGGCTGACATCATAGTGTGTAACAATAGGATGTTCCTTTGTTCTACCCAACCCAGTTGTCATGGTGACCACAGACGATTCCCTGATTGGGGGGGGGGGGCATTATCAGGGAAGAACAGCCCAGGGCACATGGAAAGAACATCAGGATCACATCCATATCAAGTCCTAGAGATGAGAGCTGTTCTTCTAGCGTTGCAATCCAGACAGACAACATGTCGGTAGTCTGGTACATAAACAGACAAAGAGGAACCAAATCTTACCCTCTATGTCGAGACGACTTGAGAGTATGGCAATGGGTGAAGTCCACCCAGCTCTTTCTGATAGCAACACACATCCCGGGGAAGTCCAACATGATAGCAGACAAGTTGGGCAGGGCAATTCTATTGCCTCATGAGCGGTCCATAAAGAAAGAAGTGGCAGAAGACATATTCTGCATATGGGGTCAGCCTTGCTGCAACCTTTTTGCCACATCCACAAACACGAAATGCAGCAGCTACTTTGCCCTAATCCCCCCCGGTAAGCCCTAAGGGATGCACTCTTTCACAATTGGCCCCCAGGTCTCCTTTATGCTTTTCCATCATTGCCTCTGATACCCAAAGTTTTACAAAAAGCCGGTACTCTGGGAAGGACCATAATTCTAATAACCCCCTATTGGCCTCGCCAGATTTGTTTCCCCTTTCTTCAGCCTCGTCTTTTGGAAGAACCATGGATCCTGGACCCAGTTCCAGACCTCCTGATTCACTCACCGGGGGCTCTTCACCTGTCCCTTCGGTCCCTCAAATTGACAGCTTGGCTGCTCCAATTCCAAACATAGCCAGGCTTCAGAATCTTTCAGCTGCAGTGCAGCATATATTGACATCCTGTCACAAATCATCTACTAGAAAGCTATATCTGAGCAAATGGAAAAGATTTTCAATATGGGCGTTACAAAATCAGATTGATCCTTATTTAGCCCCATTAGCTTCTATTTTGGAATTTTTGACAAAGCTATTCAGTGAGGAAGCAGCTTCTGCATCTATTTGAGTCCAATTGGTTGCAATCTCCAACTTCCATCTTGGTGAGGAAGGGTCTAATATCACATCTTTTAGACTCTCGAAGGCTTTTCTCAAAGGCACCATGCATTTAAGACCGCCCATCAAATCTCCTCTTTCCCCGTGGAATCTAAATTTTGTACTATCACAAGTAATTCTATCACCCTTTGAACCAGCCTCTTCATGTGACCTAAAGTATAATCCATGGAAAACCATCTTTCTAGTAGCTATTACATCTGTTTGGAGAGTTTCAGAGTTACAGGCCTTGTCCATAAAACTCCCTTTACATGATATTTCATAATGATAGAGTATCCATGCGGACAAATCCCTCATTTTTACCCAAAGTATGCTCAGAAACAAATCTCAGTCAGTCTACTAGAATTGCCTGTAATCTTCCCCAAGTATGGCAATACGGCAGAGTATATGTTACACAAGCTTGACGTTCACCGACAGCTATGCTTCTGTTTGAACAGAACCAAGGATTTCAGGAAAATGGATCAACTCTTTGTTTCCTTCTCAGCCTCCAAGAAGGGTACTCCTTTTGGAAAAAACACTCTATCAAAATGGTTATCAGACTGTATTTCATTTATCTACAGTTTAGTGAATTCACCATTACAAGACAAGATAAAGACCAACTCAACTGGAGCAGTATCCACTTCCTCAGCCTTTTCTTCCAAATTACCAATAGATGCAATTTGTGTAGCAGCCACTTGGTCAAGGCCTCATACCTTTATCACTCATTACAAAGTGGATAGGGCCTCCAGGGACAGGGCTTCCTTTGGTTCCACTGTCCTGAAGAATATACTCCTGTGAGCCACCCAAGAAGATGGTGCTTGGGACGCTATCCCATCAGTGAGAATGAAGGCAAGCTAGAACAACTTCACATAAAGATGTTATGTACTCACCATAATGTTCCATGTGAGTTGTTCATCTTGCCTTCATTCTTGCGTCCCATCCTCCAACCCCCTTCCAGGCTTATTGAGGGTTAAGAGTCTGAGGTGATTTATGGCTGTAATTGACTTTTGTCTAGCGTATTCTGTATTTGCTATATTGGGAGATGACTTACTCCATTGTTGGCAGCAAACAAGATCTGAGGGGAAGCACCAGTGCATCGTGGGATGGAGTAGGCCTCGAGCTGGTGGAAGACCTCAAGCTTTTGCATTTGGCCGAGTCGGAGCCGAGGATCATCTCCAAACCCATCAGTGAGAATGAAGGCAAGATGAACAACTCACATGGAATGTTATGGTGAGTACATAACTTCTTTTTCTTTATTTATTTATTTTTTTTTTTGTGCCCTGTAATCAGCTTGCCTTCATGAAAGTGTAGCCCTCAGATGTAGGCTTCTAAAAACAAGCTGAAACATTTATTGCTCAGGGGAAATATTTCATTACATTCAGTGTTATCTTATTTATCTATTTCCACTTGAAACTTCTTATTAGGTTAAGCCAAGGGTCATAATCCAGACATTCACCTATGCAAAAGTAAGAGAAAATGTATCGGCTCTACTAATACTATGATATGTGTACTTTTGTATCCAACCCTACACGCACAACCCAAGACTACAGCCTTTTAATTTAAACATGCTTTTGTCTAGCCTTTTTCTGTTTTTGCATTATAATGGGTACATTTATTAATACTACAAAGGAAGAAAAAAGGCACTTGTTTACTTTAGTATCTTTATTACATACAATAACTAAAAATGCTTTACTATAAAACATGCAATTTATATCATAAAAAGTTTTATAGAAATACTGTTAAGAGCAGAAATTGTTTTGCTTAGAGTTGCCATTTCCCTTCAACTTTCCTTCCTCTTAGTGTTCTTCCAAACATTAATAACATGAAGTCAGGCAACTGGCATTCTGTTCCATACAAATTTAACAAAATCAACAAAGGTCCATTCTTTCCACTTTTGTTGTAAAGTCATATTTCAGAAGTGCAGTTGATGCTTTGTAATCTCACATTTATTCACTAATTTATGCATTGCTGGTCTTCTTCCTTTTCAACGCCATATCCCAACTCCAGACTCTTGTTTAATTCCAAGGTAATCCAATTCTTTTCTTTGGAACATTAGAAAAGGTTTCACTAGCAAAGTCTCTCCATTTGCTTTATTATCAGAAGAATTAGAAGCACAGTCCTCTTCTGCTTGGTGGCTTACCTTTTGTTGGACAAACTTAAATTTCCTCCTTAGCCTGTTCTGCATCAAAAATGACTTTGATCCTCCAGGAATAAAGTATTTTGAAGGCAGCTGGATACATCAGCTTGAGTCTCACACCTGCCTTTTGATATGTCCTGATTGCTGGTGTGACATCTCCACTCTGGGCCAGTTATCAAGGAATCTGAATCCTCACCACAGATAAGGGAGAGGGATGTTTACTTGGAATACAGATGGTTACACTTATTATTTCCATATGCAGACCTCTCTGCATCAAGGACAGTTTCCCTTAAGAGCACACAAGGAACACATACAGCCTGGGATCTGGGTTTCTCTATTTGTCTCTCCATAGATTCCTAGTAAGGCTCCCCACTGGCACAGCTTCAGAGTTAAGGCCTCAGCCAAGTTCTCTTCCACTCTGTCCGTGAAGCCAGTGCTTCATGTCCCTGCCCTAGTAGCTGACACACACACTCTTTGTGATTTAATTTTTACACACACACACACACACACACACACACACACACACACACACACACACACACACACACACACACCCTGAGAAAGTCTGGCAGAGATTACCCACTCTTCCAACTTTGCCCAGACTATAAGGTAGATTCACTGCCACCAGTCAGTTACTGTAAGGCTCTTAAAAGGGTACCCAGTTATACTCAGTGAAGTTAATGTTAATGCAAATGGTAATGCTGACCAAATAGCCAGGGTTTTAGAAGTGGCCAGAGTTATCACCAAATAAATATTTGCAAATTCTGTCAAAACTTCAATATTTTCTAAAAAAAAAGACCAGCCACAATTAAAAGTTTAAATATATGTAATAATAAATAGTAAAAGCATGTGAAAATACTAAATATATGTTTACAGTAAATACCAAAGTTTCAGTTATAGGAAATATTGAAAATAACACAGCTGGAAAGAGTCAAACAGTTACAGAAAAAAAAACATTCTTAAATATTCTTACTATATTTTCCTGACTAATCTAAAGAATTACTGTTTCTACTTACTGAATAGAGCAAGGCAAGATAATGTGGGTGAGTGGTCCTTGTTCTCAGATCCAAGACAGAATACAGAATGCTGAGAGCAATATCCTACTAATATCCAAGTATTATTTCTGGCTTACAGAGTGACATCACACACATCTGGTCATCTGACTGTTTCCTGCTCTATCCCCAACACTAGAAGCTGCCAGGGTTTAGCACCTATATGCTATAAAGCACACTAGATCTTTATCTAAGATTTATTAAAGCATATGGAAGCCACAAAACAATAAAGCCATTCCACTCTTCCTACAAGACCTACAACCTATACTCCAGCACAGACATTGTGTACTGGCTCCATTCAAAACTGTGGGATAACATCTCTATGGCTTAACCTATAAATTAATTTAATTTCAGATATATTTTAAAGTTTGGAATTAACCTGTTCTCTTCCAGTCCTCTGTTAAAACATGTACATTTAATTCAGTTACAATAATGCATGTACATTTATTTTCTTTCCAGCAAGGCACACTGTTAATACATTTTAACATAAGTAGCTTTTCAAATACATTTTTCAGTACAAGCATCTGTACCAATTAGCTTGATATATAAATAACATGTAATTATTTACAAAATTCCAGCTAGCTGTGCTGGCATATGGTACACATCCACTGCCCCACTTCTCCTGACATGGTTGGTAGTACCTCCTATCATCAAATCTCTCTCTCTCTTTGAAGACTCAAGATAGTTTTTCAAGTGCCCCTGAGAAAACGTTGCTTAAAAAGAATGAGCCAATCTGGGAATACATTACCTCAAACCCTGTCTTGAGAGTCCATCTGCCTTGGCACTGCTGACCCCACTACAGTGCTGCACTGTCGTATCATATGCCTGCAACCCTGGGCTCCACCATAGTAGCTTGGCTTTTTTCTGGCTGGCTCGCTATACCATAGATCCCCCTCAGACTCCTCCTGCAGATATTTAGCACCAGGGCCTCCCTATCATGGTAAGGTCTCATCATGTTAACATGGTACAATTTGTGCCCGTCTCCTGCTTAGCAGTTTTACCATGTAGTTAACATCACTGACCTTCATTATCACTGGAAAGGGGTCCCCTCCCAAGCTGCCTGCAGCTTATTGTGTCTGATAGAAATGAGAACCATCACCTTCTGTCCCACAGCATACTCTCTGGCTCGAGCATTCTTGTCATACCAGACCTTTTACTGCTGTTGGGCTCCTGCAAGGTACTCCTGGGCCAAGTCCATGATCTCCCTGAGCATTGTCCTGAGGTTTGGAACATATGCCACAGACTCCTTGTGGGATTCAGTCTCACCCTCCCACTCATCATGAGTCAAATCTAAAGGTCCTCTCACCATATGCTCATACAGCAACTCAAAGTGTGAAAAACCTGTGGATTCCTGAGGTACCTCTCTGTATGCAAACATCAGATGAGCAAATATCTGTCCCACTCTGTCTTAAACTGGTCTGCATATGCCGGTAGCATGGTCTTTAGTGTAGAGTTTAACTTCTCCACAAGACCATTAGTTTGGGATGGTAGGAGGTGGTCTTTAGATGCTTCACCGCACAGTGCTTCCACAAACAAGCCAGCAGATCTGACATGTAATTGGCACGTCTGTCAGTCAGCATTTCTCTTGAGAAATCTACCCTGCTGAAAATCTCCAGCAAAGCATTTGACACCTTCTCTGCCTCAGTGGAGGTCAAAGACACTGCCTCAAGGTATCTAGTAGCATAATTTACGTACACCAGGATATATTTCTTCTCTGTGGAACTTGGGGTACTCAGATACCCCACAATATCCATAGCTACCCTCTTAAACAGCTCCTCAATCACACGCAAGACGTCAAAGGAAGTTTGACCTTGTCTCTTGCCTTGCCTACTTTTTGGCACTGCTCACAGGTCCTGCAGTACCCTGCAATCCCAGTCCAATAAAAGTGCTGCATAATATGTATCTTGGTATGCTTTATGCCCATATGACCTGCAAAAGGAATGTCATGAGCTATGGCTAGAAGTGACAAAACGGGAGACCAGCAGACTATGGCAAATCAATATTTAATAATCACATGAAAGCAAAGAGCAATAACAGACTGGTTTTGGCTATAAAAAATACATAGCCTTCATCAGTGTCAATACAGATGCAATAACTCCATTGCTCATTTTTATACTCAACCTGTCATCAAAGTTGAAGCTCATTGGTCGTTCAAAAATTTTCATTGAGACCTGGTGGAAATAAACCACCCAACTTAATAATCCTCTATTAAAATGGGTTCGGTCGAGGATCCAAAACACCACAGAATTCTTGCAAATTATTTCAGAGATGCAATTGGAACCAGGCTAGTTGTTATGCACTTTAGATGTTGCAGCGGTATACACCGACATTCCTCATTGGGCAGGGTTACAAGCACGTGAGTAATGGCTTTTGGATTTTACTGTTTTGGGGCCGTGCAGTTGCCATACATGCAGGGGCTGCTTTGGTTGGTTTTGTGCTTACTTCCCTTGCTGTTGGTCTGTGGCATGCTGTGTATCTAGGGTTGTGTCGTTCAGTGAAGCTTAACATGGACTAAATGCTTTCCAGCCAGCTAAAGGGGACAGTTATCTTCCTTTTCCTTCCTGTGGATTATTTGAGAGAGATCTTGGGACTTTTAATTACATTCATTTGGTTTTGATTAGTTTTATAACCGCATATTCAGCATTTTTCACTGATCCCTTTCGTCCGGTGGTGTTCGGGTTTCAAGATGCTATAAACGGACTAGGACTCTCTCAGGTGGTTTATTGAACTCTGGGTCAGATTGTATTTAATAGCTAGTGCGATCAGAAGCAAGTTTTGGGCCCTCTGCTCTCTTATTCTTGTGGATTATCAGCCTTCTCTTGGGATATATTTGGACATTTCAACTGTTTCTTGGTTTGAGGTACCTAACGGATGTGGATTGGGCCTTCTACACTGATGCCTTCTGTCCAGTGGTATTTGGATTTCATGGCACCTTAAAACTCACTCATTTCAGAGTATTGGGCTTCGGATTAAGCCTAGCTCAATCGTAAGGCAATCGGAAGCAAGTTTTTGCTCTTTTGGGCCTCAGGTTTGGAAGTGTTGGACATTAACATTCTCAGGGACAAACCCCATTACCAGCAATCCGCACTTTTATTATTGGATTGATTGCTATTTTTTATAGCAAATTGGACTTTTTTTATAAATTTGTTTTTCATTTGGGGAAACTATTCTGTTGGTGCAACATCTGTTTTTTTTTTTTTTTAACTATTTTCACAATATCGTATGTATATGTGTGGAAGTGTTATTAACAACTAATATAATGTTTGGGCATGGGTAAGAGAGCACGCTATTTGCGATTTTGTTAACAATTACTTTTAGGTGATGATTAAACATTAGTTGGATAAATAAGGGCTTTGGTCTGTGCTTGGTCCTTGCACTTTCCTTATGGGGCCGTTGAAGGTGGTGTGTGCGTTCTTTTCCTTGGCATAGTGCCTTTTGGTTGGACTATTATTACTACAAACTGAATGGATCTGTGTTGGGAGGCTTGTGTTTCTTGACATGTTTGGATTTTACACTATATAAATGATTTTGTATTGCCTAAGTCTCTGCTGAAGAGTAATTTAATTATAACAAGATGTTTTTTCTGTAACTTGTTTAATATTTAATCTAGGTCTGAATCTCCAATAAGATAGTGGGCTGCCCCCCCCCCCCTTCACATTTGGGAGATTACAGGGTTGTGTTTCACAATTGGATATTCACTCTGGGTGCTTGTTGTCATCTTTTGGGCACTATATTTAGGGTTTTTTTTCAACCCTGTTTGCTACTTACTATATGTGACTGCATACTCAATGAGATTGATTTGGGAATTAATATATTGAGTGGGCTTTTCAGCCATCTCCTTATTAAAGGGATCATTGCATGGACTTAGATAAAGGAATTTGGGTTGACACTGTTTTCTCTTTTTTCGGCCTGATAAAGGCTCTATACATGCAAGGCAGCATTGCGTGTGGATATATTGATTTATATGGTTAAAGACGTTCACAGCAAGGGCTATTATTGTTCTCCTTTGTATTTGGTTGTTTAGACTAATCTGTTTATTATTTCACAGATGTAAATGGAGGTAGCATTGCTGTTGACAGTATTTATCCCTGAATATTGATTTAAGGGAAGTTTATACATGGGTAAGGGTTGACCCGATATATCTTTTCAAGGGATTGTGCAGCAAGGGCTATCATTGTCCATTTTTGATTGTGATTGCTGTGGATGTGGAGGGTCCCATTCCAATTATTTTGAATAGGGGCTCAATTAACACGTTTTTATTGCTACTTTGCAGGATGATGACATGTTTTGGAACCCTATGATTATCAGTGGTTGATACCAAATACTTGGCACATCGGGATCCATTCCCTCGGGTGTGTGCATATATCTGAGCACATTAAATTTTTCCATACTGATGGTTTTATACCCCCATATATACAATTACATTTATAAATTTTATATACCAAGGGGTGGTCATTGGTTTGGAGTCACATATATATTGGGATTTTTTTGCAACCTTTATTGATTTGTTTATTACCCATGGATTTGATTGCGATCCTACAAGGATTATCAGTGAATTGGGATGATCTGGGTATTTTTGGCTTGGGACATCTCAATAATCAGAATAATGGTTTGGATTAATCAGAACCCGGAAATATGTGTGTTTCCCATTTTCAAAAACTAACTAAATGTATGAGGTCATTACAGACCAGTCTGTGGCATTCTAAACTCTTTAAGGCCTAACAAGCTAAGGGAATCTCACCTAGAGACCTTAGGGTACGTATACAACCCTTGGTAGGTAACATTAATACTGAATTGGCGGAACAATGGGCCACAACCCAAAAGAAAGCATCCATGGGGTTCATAGATGTTTTGTTTGCCTATTACGATCGGGCCATTGATAAGGGTATATCTGAGGTAGCCAAGATGTGCGAGGAAATGGGCAACCATCATACACTACATGTCTAAACAAACATAGTCAGGAACTACTCAGTTTAGAACAACAATTCAAAGAGAGGAAAATGCACAGGTTCCAAAGGGATTTGGGGGATTACGATAGCGTAACCCCTTTAGTAATAATAAACATGTTAGGTTTGAGAATGGGAACAAGAAAGTTTTGAAACAGAAACGACCTAGGTCGATTCTTAAGCGGCCAACTTCCCCCTGTTATGATACATCAGGGGATGACTCCTCATCAGTCACGGACCTAGATACACAGCATACCCCAGACTCTCCGGTATCTAAATGTAGTAACTCACAAAACCCTTTAGGGGTAGACAGAGGAGGGCAGGTAGAAAACATTCCAAGGATAGACAGCATGGAGGGATTACTCAGACTAATGATTCAGAAATAACTGTCAACAACAATGTTTTAAACATCTTGTCATCACCTTTGTCACAAACTCATATCTAATTACATAATAAAGGGTTGAACTTCATACCTGACTTTTTTGTCTCTGAGGACACTTTTGCATAGGATATTATATCCTTTTGTTGATTACTCAGTTTAAAATTACATTTCCAATCGTCTACTAATTTTGTACATGAGGATGTTTTAGGTGGTATAAAACAAATTTCATGCCTCCTATGCATCACAATGTTCAAATGTTTCAAACATGCATTCTCAAAGATCTTCATTTTCACTCTAGAGAATTCAGGATTAAACCTAACACCCTCTCAAAGATCGAACATAAGGCTATACAGGAATTGGAAAATAATAAGGACTTGGTCATTCTACCTGCAGACAAGGGTGGGGCGGTGGTTGTTATGGACTGGACACAATATAATGCTGAAGCGGACAGGCAACTGAATGATGGGCGGTATTATATATGTATGCCTTTAGACCCCACTTTCAGTTTTAAGAAGTGTATTGATGAATTTCTTGTCTGCCAAGGAGGAGGGCATTATAACTGATACAACTTTATACCATTTAACACTGTCAGATCCTAAGAGTCAATACATCTATTTTCTCCCAAAAATACAGAAAGATCTTTATCATCCACCAGGCAGGCCCATTGTCTCAGGGAGGGGTTCCATTACGGAACCCCTTTTACAATTCCTGACGAAATATTTACAAACTCGGTTAAAAAATGGGTTCAGTCAAGGATCCAGGACACCACAGAATTCTTGCAAATTATTTCAGAGATGTAATTGGAACTGGGTTGGTTGTTATGCACTTTAGATGTTTCGGTGTTGTACACCAACATTCCTCATTGGGCGGGGTTACAAGCACGAATATTGGCTTTACATGTCGGAACTTTATTCACCAGGTTTTAACACCTTTTTGGTCTGCCTTGCAAAACACGTTTTGACCAACAATGTGTTTTATTACCAAAATAAATGCTATTGGCAGGCTCAGGGAACAGCTGTGGGGGGATCATTTGCCCTCGTTTATGCTGACCTCTTTATGGCCCATTTAGAGGAATATCTCATGTATGACAATGCACATAACATTTATCTAGATGAAATTGACATCTGGGGGTGTTATCGTGATGACTGTTGGTTGGTATGGAGATCTGATATAGAATATTTTGTGGAGTTTGTGGAGTACCTTAATGACAACAAATGGGGGTATACAGTTTACAGTTAATTATAATGTCCAGAAAATTACCTTTTTGGATATCCTAGTCATTAGGAATATCGATCATACCCTAGAGACAGAGGTTTATCGTAAATACCCAAATTATAACTTCCTTCTTCATGCCTCTAGTTTTCATCCACCACATATTTTTAGGAACATCCCCAAATCTCAATTTCTTCGGATAAAGCGTATTTGCTCACATCCAGCCACTTATGAACATTTTAAGGAGGATTTAACAACTAGATTTAAAGACAGGGGTTACCAAATGGGTAACATCCTCAATGCCAGATACTGGGTATCAACACTGGATAGGAGTGAACTTTTGAGGTACAAAGGGAAAAAACAAGGGAATAAATCAGCGATCTGTTTGGCAACTATTATGGGAGAAATACTGATGTGTTACTGAACAGTGTTCAAAGGCATTGGAACATTCTCTTAGCAGACAGCAGGCTTTCTGGGTTTTTACAGGACAGATATCTTTTTTCTTTTTGAAGAGGAAGAACTTTAGGTTCACATTTCAGTCATTTTAAACACAGCTCCAGGAATAATCAGGACCCTACACAAAGAACTTTGACTGATCTACTTATGGGTTGTGTCCCTTGGGGACACTGTACCCATTGTCAGAGGTTTATCAAATCTAAACAATTTACCAGCAAGAGCACGGGAACTGTATATGACATCAGGTTTTACACCAGTTGTGGTACCGATTGAGTAATCTATCTCACGACATGCACCTGCTCAGCCGTTTATGTAGGGCAAACTTCTAGACCTTTACGGTTACGCATATCTGAACACTGCAATGACATCAGAACTAAAAAACCTAGTAATGCCCTTTATAAACATTCATTGACACACAGGAATGCCAATTTTAGATTTACTGTTATAGATAGGATCACAGGTAACAGGATTAATAAATCTGGATGGTACTCTATACTAAACACCAAAGAAAAAAAGTGGATTATTAAAATTGGGTGGTTTATCTCCACCACATCTCAATGAGAATTTTTGAACGAACGATGAGCTTCAACTTTGATGACAGGTTGAGTATAAAACTGAACAATGGAGTTATTGTATCTGTATTGACACTGATGAAGGCTATGTATTTTTTGTAGCTGATACCGGTCTGTTATTGCTGTTTGCTTTCATGTGATTATTAAATATTGATTTGCCATAGTCTGCTGGCCTCTCGTTTTGTCATTTGGATTTTACTGTTTTGGGCCCTTGCAGTTGCCGTACGTGCAGGGGCTGCTTTGGTTTGCTATGGTTAGAAGTGCCAGATGGGAGGCTCTAGGCACTACCAACTGCTGTATTACCTCACTCTGTAGCCCTCCCTTAGGGGTTGACTCTCTATATAGCAACTCTTTCTTCCAGTATACAGACTTCCGTTTTCCTTGAGGATCAGATACCTCCCTAGCTACCTCCTTATGGCCTCTTAGTGTAGGGTCTGAGAGATAAGTCTGTCTTAGCTCTACTTTTGTGACTTTTCCCAGGTCTGGATGTCAGGTATTCTCTGACAGCAGTGCCTCGCTTTCAACCTGGGTACTACTACTCACCTCTGCCCTTGCCGTCACTCTGTCCAAGGGAACATCAGTACCTACCAGCAGCTGTGGCTCACCTTCAGGATCACTGCTTGTAGGGTAGCTCCCTCCCTGAAATAGTCACATCACCAGCCCTGGCTTCAGGTGTGGTGTCTGTCTGTGTCTCCCCCAGGCTACCAGACGCACATGCCTATCTCCATGCCTGACTGAGTGTGACTACATGCACAAGTGGTACTGCGTTATCAAAGTCATTCCTTACCAGGACATCTGCAGGGATATCCTCAGACACACCTACTTGCTTGCTTCCTTCTCCACCCTTCCAGTCAAGGTGAACCCTGGCCAAAGGCATTTGGAATGGTTCCCTCCTAAAGCTGTGACTGGAGTGGATTCCCCAAGCAAGTACTGTTCCTTTTTAACCACTGCAGGCTTCACAATGGTTATGTCAGAGGCTGTGTCTCTCTTAACAGTGGCCTGTTTTCCATCCACTGAGATAGGATATATCCTCTTGTGATAGTTAGGTACCTCTGTTGTCTCCAGGCAACTTACCACTGGCATACTGTTATTCCCACTTGCTGGCTCCCCATCTTTTGTTCCCCACCTTGCCTCGATGGACATCTGTATGATGCATAGAGCCCCTCATTTACATTTAAAACATTTAACCCTTGATCCTGGCCATGTACCTGAACTAGTGGCTTCCCCTGTTACTGGTGGACTCTGTTGGGGTGGTTTAGGCTGTCCACCATGGGTTCTCTTATATCCATGTGCAGCACTGGGTATCTCCTTCCTGTGCAGTGATGCCCTCCTTGCTAAGTAGAGATCCCCTTTCTTCCCTGGCTCATCTGCAGAGTTTCATTCTTGGTCTGCCAACCAGATTCTCATGTCCTCAGGCAAAGTGCTAAGGGCTTGTTCCCTCACCATCAGGTCTGCAAGCCCTTCAAAACTGGTAACCTGACACCCACTCACCCACCAATGAAAATAAGTGCTTAATTCAGCAACATAATCCCACACAATTTCATCTGCCTTGGGTCTATACTCACGAAATATTTTTCTGTAAGCTTCAGGTATTAACGTAAAACATTCTAGTAAACAACATTTGACTTTGTCATCATTTAAACAGTCAATATCAGACAATTTAGAAACAGCAGTTACAGCTTTACCAATGGAGTAAGGGGGTCAGGAACTGTACCCAGAGCCTTTGGTCAACATTATACTACTTGCATACTCTTTCAAATATATGAATAAAACTATCAAAATTATTACCCTCTGTAAACCGTGGAAGAAATTTACTGACCTTTCTGCTTCTGGGATTTGTTTATTCCCTTCCCCATTGCCTCCAAGTCCCTGGTGAAAAGTCAGCATCTCCTTCTCATGTTGACGCTGGTTCTCATTTTCTTCAGCGTGTAAATGCCACAATCTCTCTGCTGATTGTACACCAACCTCCAAACACAGCAGTCTCTCTGCTGATTCTAATTCCAAATTTTTTGCCTCCAGTTCAAGTTTCTTTAACTCCAGACAGATTTTTTTAGTCCTCTGAGGAAAATGTGAACTGTCCTGTTTCTGAGGGCTGCAAATCTCGTTCACCATACTGGTTGTCCTCCTGGTTGCTGGTTTGAGCTGCGACTAAGACTGAAATCATTTTCTTTTTAGTCAGGTTGGCATACACCGGTCGTTTGGCTTCACACACCTTGGCCAACTGGTTGTTTGTCAGCTTGCCTTGGCTGACATCTTTGCCTGCTGTCCCTGAATAAACTAAACTAACAAAAACTAAATGAATAAAACTGTTGTGATATGAAACTCTGAATGTCTACGTTGTGGCTGCTGAGAGAATGCACACCTTTAGTGACAACTGCTTACAGGCTACAGAAGTTCAATATCCCCACTACTACTCACCAATATGCAAAGTCCAAGAAAATAAAGCAGAACCAGCACCAAATCTACCAATAATCCAACAAGGTGCCTGGAAAAACGGAGCTGAGAGGTAGAAATATTGTCAAATCGTTTATGTGTGGTAATATTGGTGCTTGGCGTTTGTGGCTTAAATAAATGATTTGACAATATGCAAAGTCCCCACTCTGGGATTGTAATCAAGGATCCTGAATCCTTACCACTGACACTGGAGAAGGATGTTCACATCGAATACAAATGGATACACTCGCTATTTCCAGATGCAGATGCAGACCTCTCTGCATCAAGCACAATTTCCCTTAAGAGCATACAGAGATCACAGTCAGCCTGGGGTCTGGGTTTTTCTCTCTCTGTCTCAACACAGGTCTCCAGTAAGGCTCCCCATTGGCACAGCTTCAGGGTTAAGTCCTCAGCCGAGTGCCCGAGGCCTCCACCATTCTCTCTGTCAAACCAGTGTTTGTTGTCCCTGCCCAAATAGCTGACACACAGTCTTTGAGATTTAATTTTCACACACACACACACACACACACACACACACACACACACCTGTGAAAGGCTGGCACAGATTACCCACTCTATCCACTTTGCCCATACTATAAGGTAGATTCACTACCACCAGTCAGTTACAATAAGGCTCTTAAAAGGGTATTTAGTTATAGTGAGTGAAGTTAATACAAATGGTAATGTTAACCAAACAGCCAGGCTTTCTGGAGTGTCCAGAGTTATCACCAAATAAATATGTGCAAATACTCTCACAACTTAATTATTTTCTAAATAGGACCAGCCACAATGAATTATTTAAATATATTTAGTAATAAAAAATAAAAGAACATGAAAATATTAAATATCTATTTACAGCAAACACCAGAGTTTCTGAGTTTGTCACAAGAAATATTGAAAATAACACAGTTGGAAAGAGTCACACAGATACAGAAAAAAACAATGCTTAACTATTCCAACTGTATTTTCCTGACTAATCTAAAGAATTACTGTTCCTACTTACTGAATAGAACAAAGCAAGATAATGTGGGTGAGTGGTCCTTGTTGTCTGATCCAAGACAGAATACAGAATGCTAAGAGCAATTTCCTACTAATATCTAAATATTATTTCTGACTTATAGAATGACATCACACATATCTAGTCATCTGACTTTGTTTACTGCACTATCTCCCATCACTAAAGCATCTGGAAGCCGTAAAACAATAAAACCATTCCACTTTTCTTACAGGAGCCTACAATCTATTCTCTAGCACAGGCATTGTATCTCTGGCTCTATTCAAAACTTGTGGGATAACATTTTTATGGCTTAACCCATAAAGTAATTTAATTTCGGATATATTTTAAAGTTTGAGATTAACCTCTTCTCTTCCAATCCTCTGTTAAAACATATACAGTTAATTCAGTTACAATAATATATGTACATTTCTTTTCTTTCCAGCAGGGCACACTTCTGATGCATTTTAACAGAAACGCTTTACAAATACATTTTTCAACACAAGCATCTGTGTACCAGTCAGTCTGATGTACAAATGACATGCAATTCTTTACAAAATTCCAGCTAGCTGTGCTGGCATATGTTACTCATTCACTGCCCCACTCTCCTGACATGGCTGGCATTACCTCCTGTTGTCACAGCTTTAGTAAGTTTGTTTGTGTTCTGTGTGGTATACAATGAATAATCATTTCCCACAAACACTCTCTTGCCTCCAACTTTTAATACTTTGCCCTTTGCTACAGTTTTGTCAAGATCGAAGCTTTCTGTTAGTTGGATTGCACCTCTTCTAATATAGCTCTTGGTTGATGTTCTTCATCTCACATTGCTGCAGTCCTGACACTTGGGTAGTCCGCTGTCCCAGTCGGCCCGAATACCAAAGTATAAGGCTGACGTCGGTCAAGGCGCATTAGTCTGACGTCAGGACGTCAGGGTACAAATGCGCATGACCGACGTCATTTCCTCAGTCTTTTTTGCCGCATGGTCCGATGCAGAAGCAGTTTTGCAAGTGCAGGTTGGCGTTCTGAGATTTTCCGAAGTCGGAGTTTCAGACCGAATCCAAGTTGGCTAAGTACCCCGTTGGGGAATATTTTGGTTCTTTCTTGCCTCAGTATTTTACCGGATGTCAGAAAAAGTGAATAACTGTATTTCTTGTGGGAAACAGATACCTCATAGGGATTACCATACCTTGTGTATACCTTGCTTAGGGCCTGAGCACGACGTTGTTGGCTGTCGCTCTTGTGCTAGATTTAACAAACGCACTATAAAGAGAAGATTAGATTGTGCCAGGTTAGTGTTTGGGAAGCGGTGTAATTATAAAATGCCGTCGGATGCTCCGACGCCCGCTTCGTCAAAAAGCGCAAGGACAAAACAGCAAAGCCTAGGCTGGAAGAACCGTCCGTACCGGACGTCGGTTCTTTAGAGGGCTCGGTGGAGCCAGAGGTTCAGCCAGAAATTTCTTTGGAATCCCAGGGAGAGACTTTATTGCTGCAAGATGTGACCTCTCAGGAGGTAGGCCAGGTGGAAGGGGCTTCTCAGGTAGCTGTTCTTCCCTCCCTTCCTAAGGTGGTTAGGCCCTCCCCTGCTGTTTCCAAGGCTTCTCCCAGGGCAGGCCAGGTTTTGTTTCAGGTGTTACCCCTAGTTCTTCAGGGTCTGTACCTAAGAAGCATATGCTTAAGATGGCAGAAGATTTGATTACAATGATTAGAGGTTCTATGCCCCCTCCTGATAAGAGGCCTAGGGTGGAACCTGAGCTTGGGAGTTTTGAGCAGTGTTCGGATGCTTCTGAGTCTTCGACTGCAGACTTGCAGGAGTATTCCCTTACTCTGATTCTGATATAGATGATTCTACTCCTTCTGCTTCTCCTCCTGAGGATTTTTCATTTTCAGAGACTCTTCATTCCATGAGGGAGCATTTTAAATGGGAAGGTCAGGATTTCTCTGATTCCAGGAAAAGGCTTAGGGAATTTTGTTTCTACCCCAGCATAGGCCTTTAGCTATACCTCCTGTTCTAGATGTGGTGGAGGATGTTTTTGCAGAGGCTTCTCTGAACCCTGATTCTTTGCCTCCTGCTCCAGTTAAACCGGATAGATATTATAGGGTGCCTGAAGCTCATAAGTATCTTTTAAGAGTCCTAGGGCAGACCCAGAAACTGTTTCTCAGGGGCCTAAAGGTGTTAAGGCTTCTGTTGTTAAAAATCCTGTTCCTCCTGATAAAGAGGCGAGGGCTTTGGATAGATGGGGAAAGAAAGTGTATACTTCTTCCACTTTGGCCATGAGAGCTTTGAATTGCCAGTTTCACATGTTGAAATACCAAAATTATCTCCTTTCACAATTAAAGTCTAAGGTAGATGCTTTGGCGGAAGGTATTGAGTGCAAAGAGTTGCAGGATTTAGTTCATGTTTCTGAACAGGTGGGTAAGCATTCTTTGCAATGTGGTTTTGATGCTGTGCAGGCCTCTTCGAGGGTGGCTGCCACTGGTTCGGTTCTTCGCAGGCACGCCTGGCTGAGGGATCAGAATTTAGCTGAGCATGTGAAGACAAGGATTTTAGATGCTCCTTTACAATCTGATGTGTTGTTTGGTTCGCCTGTGGAAGCAGTTCTAAAGAAAATGGAAGACAAGGCTAAGTCTATGCAGACTGTTAAAGATTTTTTGCAGGTTCAGCCTCCGAAGTTTAGTAGAAATTGGCCTACCAAGGGGTGGACATATCCTGCTTATGATTCCCAGTCTAGGGGTAGGTCTAGACGTGGTAGGGGCAGAGCTCAAGTTTCTTTTAGGCCTAGAACAGGGAGTTCACCTGCTCAGTCTTCTGGTGAGGGCAGGGGTCAGTCCTTTCGTAAACAGACCCAATGACCTGCCTTTTCAGCTGCCAGAATCTTCTGGCAGCACCTTTGGGAGGAAGGTTGGTACTTTTCAAAGAAAACTGGAGTTTAATTACCCAAGACAGATGGGTATTGGATATCATTCACCACGGTTACAGGTTTTATTTCCATACCTTGCCTCCTTTCAAAGGCATGCCAGACATTCCTCCTCAACAAAGGAAAGAGGCTCACAGGCAAATTTCTCTGTTGCTCCAAATAGGGGCCATTCAGCCGGTTCCTGTGCCAGAAAGGGGCCTAGGATTTTATTCTCGCCTGTTCCTGGTACCAAAAAAGGGGAACACGTGGAGACCAATTTTGGATCTGTCTATCCTCAACACTTATCTGGACATTCCCAAGTTCAAAATGTTGGCGTTACAACAGCTTTTACCTCTGCTGGGCAAAGATCACTGGATGGTAACTTTGGATCTCAAGGAAGCTTACCTTCATGTTCCTATCAGACTAATTTGCAGGAAGTATCTGCGTTTTCGAGCTGGGAATTCTCATTATCAGTTCTCTGCATTGCCCTTTGGCTTATCTACTGCCCAGAGTATTCACAAAGGTTCTGGCTCCAGTGATAGCTTTCTTCAGGCTAAAAGGAATACAAATCTATCTTTATTTGGACGATTGCCTGCTTCTGGCTCAAGGAAGGGACGTGCTTCTTCAGCATTTGGAATATGTGATAGCAGTGCTAAGATGCCTAGGGTATTCTGTGAACGAAATAAAGTCCAGTCTAGTACCCTCTCAAGACATGTGCTTTCTGGGTGTGAGACTGAATACAGCAACCCAGATGGCCTTTTAACCCCGGACAAACAAAAGAATCTTTCTCTTTACTTCCATCAACTATCTCATCAGTCCGGGCTGACTGCAAGGACAGTCCTTCAAGCCTTAGGGTTCATGGCATCTTGTATTCTGGTACTTCCCAATGCCAAACTGCATATGAGGAAGCTACAATGGTATCTCAAAATGTATGGACACAGCACTGCCAGGATTTGGACACTGTCATTCAAATAATACCTTGCATTCAAAAGGAATTTCTGTGGTGGGCTCAGGAATGTCACCTAAACAAGGGACTCTCTGTGACCCGGCCAGAGGCGAGTCAGATTCTAACGACAGATGCCTCAGACACAGCTTGGGGAGCTCATCTGAATGGAAAGTGGATACAAGACAAGTGGCCTTCCAGACTGCAGCATCTACATATCAACATGAAGGAGATGTTAGCAGTCCAGTTTGCATTACTGGCTTTCAAGGATTTACTTCTTCCAGGGCAGGTGTTGATTCTAACAGACAACACAACTGTCATGTGGTACATCAACAAACAAGGGGGAACACATTCTTATCCTCTATGCAGACAAGCAATGATTTTGTGGGAGACTGCGTTAAGCTTGCAACTGAATCTTCAAGCAAGGTTTCTGCCAGGAGCAGAGAACTCCTTAGCAGATGTGTTAAGCAGGCAAATCATGGATCCCCACGAGTGGAAACTGGATCTTCATGTATTTCAGACATTGACAGTGTCCTGGGGAACTCCAGACATAGATCTGTTCGCTTCTCCACTAAACCACCAGCTGCCAAAGTTTTGCACAAAAAGGTTTCATCACACAGCCTGGAAAGTGGATGCTCTTTCTTTCAGTTGGAAAAATCTTCATGTGTATGCCTTTCCACCTCTGCCTCTCCTCCCAAAGGTACTCCTAAAGGTCAGACAAGACAAGCCAAGGATGATTTTAATAGCTCCAGATTGGCCTCGGCAGCATTGGTACCCATTACTGAGGAGTCTGGTAAGGAAGCCTCCATGGCCCTTACCTTTGATTCCACACCTATTGTCTCAGAAGGACGGGCATCTACTCAATGTCAAGCTTCACTCTCTTCATCTAACAGCCTGGCATATTCTGTTTTGAACCATAGCAGGTCTCAGCTTCCTCAACAAGTTTTGAATGTGATTATGGAAGCCAGAAGACCTAGTACAAGGAAAGTGTACGCAGGAAAATGGAAGAGATTTTTATTTTGGTGTGCAGCACAGGATTTGGATGTTTCTGAGCCAAATTTGAGTGTGGCTCTTCAATATCTTACTGAGTTATTGGACAAAGGTTTGTCTTTCTCTTCCATTAAGATTCATGCTGCAGCAATTTCAGCTCACTATGATTGTGACCCACCATTGTTTTCTCATCCTTTGTTCAAGCAATTTCTTAGAGGGCAAAGAATATAAGACCCCCACGTAGAGCTCCTACTCCTGCTTGGGACCTCAATTTTGTGTTGGAGAAACTCACTCTACAACCTTTTGAGCCTGCAGCTACTGCTGAATTGAAATATTTGTCATGGAAGACTGCTTTTTTGTTAGCCATTACCTCTGCAAGAAGGGTGTCTGAATTGCAGGCCCTTATGGCGGTTGAGCCTTTCCTGATTTTTCATAAGGATAGAGTATCTTTACGTACTAATCCTTCCTTTATGCCTAAAGTGGTTTCTAGTGTAGCTTTAAACCAAACTATTCATTTACCTACCCTTTATGCAAATCCCCAAAATAAGGGGGAAAAGATTTTGCACACTTTAGATGTACACAGGCAATTACGTTATTATTTAAGCAGGACTAAGGATTTTAGGCAGTCTCAGCAGTTGTTTGTTTCTTTTGCTTTGAGTTCTCAGGGTAAGCCTGTGTCAAAACAAACTATTTCTAAGTGGATTGGGTTTTGCATTACTTTCTGTTACTCCCATCATGGCAAGGAAATTCCAGCTGGGATTAGGTCTCATTCCACTAGGGCTACTGCCACTTCAGCAGCATTTCTAAGGGGGGTGGCAACTAAGGATATTTTGGAGGCAGCTACTTGGAGTTCAGTGCATACCTTCTCTAAGCATTACCACCTTCCTCTCTACTCTAAATCTAGGGCTGGTTTTGCCACTGCTATTTTACAGGGCATGTTGTCAGCTCCTGCTTCTTTGTGATTTGCCATCCTCCCTTACCTCTGCTTTGGGATTCTACCCAAGTGTCAGGACTGCAGCAATGTGAGATGAAGAACATAGTACAGTTTTGTACCTACCATAAATGTAGATGTTCGAAGATCCACATTGCTGCAGTCCAATTTACCCTCCCTCCTTCCCCTCTGTGTTTAGGGGTGGTTGTGTGGGTAGGATTGTACCTGTCTGACTTTGTATATATTGTACATATATTTGGTACAGGGGTGTTTGGTGTGTTGTTGTTTTTTGGTTTGGCCTTATCTTTTTAGGGTCTTCTGACATCTGGGGCAAGAAAAGACTGAGGAAATGACGTCGGTCATGCGCATTTGTACCCTGACGTCCTGACGTCAGACTAATGCGCCTTGACCGACGTCAGCCTTATACTTTGGTATTCGGGCCGACTGGGACAGCGGACTACCCAAGTGTCAGGACTGCAGCAATGTGGATCTTCGAACATCTACATTTATGGTAGGTACAAAACTGTACTTTTTCTTGTGGCCAGGTTTGGAGCATACACATGATGTGCCCTATCAATTAACAGATCCTGCTGTTGAATACCAGTCCAGTTGCTTATTTGTGTCTTCATAAAATTAATACAATCTGCTCCTTCTAGTTTCTCTGGTATGGCAGAAAATATCTGATTTCCCTATGCTCTCTCTCCTCTAATTGTACCATTTTTGAAACATCTCTTCTTGAGCTGTATCATACTCGGCCAACCTTTTCTTCATTTTGATGTCTGATTTTTGCAGTTTTATCAGCTCTTCTGAATGTGTGTTTAAAGCTTATTCAATTTTTTTTCCGCCCCTTGCTATTTGCATTGATATACTCTTTCAGCATTTCATTTATTTTAATCAGCTCTGAGCACATTAGTCTTATTTGTTCCTGTAGATTACTGGAAGCCATGTCTAGCACCAAAGCTGCAACTTAAACTGCTTTTTACTGAAGAGCTGCATGATTCTTCCCAGTCAGTGTTATCTCTTCACCTTTACTAGTTGATTTTCTTTCAGGCTGTCTTAGTTTCTTCTTTGCTGGCATCCATGCAGTAAACATACTAGTCAGTAATTTAATTTACTAAAAATGACATAGTTCCTGACCCTTGTCTTTCATTTTCTTTTTTCACACTGGGAAAACTAAAGTTTAACTGTTGATTGGTGTGCAGCCATCTTGGAAAACCCAAAAATATGATATTCTTGTTAACAGTATGGTTTCATACCTGCTTACAATGCCACTGCAGTACTGTATTCTCTTATCAAATTCCTTCTAATATGGAACAAGGACATCCCACAGAGGCTGTCCTCTTAGACTCGACTTGCTGTCAGAATATATACTATGATATACCTCAAAATCTTTGTCACTGTGTTTATTCAACAGAGGTTGTTCAGTGATTCATTGACCTCCTTACTAACAAGACCTTCGGAGATGCTAGTAACAATATTAAGATAGATAGAATTTTTTTTTGTTTTTGTGGCATTATTTTGGGGTTTTAATAACAATCTTACTTGGTTTGTTCCACAGACCTACTGTACATTGTACAGTGGATATAAAAAGTGTACACACCCCTGTTAAAATGCCAGGTTTTGTGATATAAAAAATGAGACCACAATAAATAATTTAAAAACTTTTCCCACCTTTAATGTGACCTATAACCTGTACAATTCAATTGAAAAACAAACAAATCTGTTAGGGGAAAAATATAAAAAAAATGTACAATAAGCTGGTTGCATAAGTGTGCACACCCTTAAACTAATAGTTTTTAGAAGCACCTTTTGATTTAATTACAGCATTCAGTCTTTTAGGTACATACCTGCCATCAATTAAAGAGACCCTGATTAACCCCAAATAAAGTTCAGCTGTCCTAGTAGGATTTTCCTAACGTTTACTCAGTTGCCTGCTACAACAAAAGCCATGGTTTGCAGAGAGCTTACAAAGGATCAAAGGGATCTCATTGTTGAAAGGTATCATTCAGGAGAATGGTACAAAAAATTTCCACAACATTGGATATACCATGGAACACAGTGAAGACAGTCATCAAAAAGTGGAGAAAATATGGGACAGCAGTGACATTGCAAAGAACTGGACATCCCTCCAGAATTAATGAAAAGACAAGATGAAAACTGGTCAGGGAGGCTGCCAAGAGAGCTACAGCAACACTGAAGGAGCTGCAGGAATTTCTGGCAAGTACTAGTTGTATACTACATGTGATGACAATCTCCCGTATTCTCCATATGTCTGGACTCTGGGGTAGGGTTGCAAGACGGAAGCCTTTTCATACACAGAAAAACATCCAGGCCCAGCCAAAATTTGCAAAACAATACATCAAGTCTCCCTAAAGCATGTGGGAAAATGTGTTATGGTCTGAGATCAAGGTTAAACTTTTTGGCCACAATTTCAAAAGGTACGTTTGGCACAAAAACAACACTTCCCATCACCAAAAGAACACTATCTCCACGGTGTAGCATTTTGGTGGCAGTATCATGCTTTGGGGTTGTTTTTCTTTAGTCAAGGTGGGGGGAATTATGAACGGCTCCAAATACCAGTCACTTTTGGCCCAAAACCTTCAGCTGTCTGCTAGAAAGCTGAAGATGATGAGGAATTTCACCTTTCAGCATGACAATGACCCCAAGCATATATCCAAATCAACAAAAGAATGGCTTCACCAGAAGAAAATTAAAGTTTTGGAATGTCCCAGCTAGAACCCAGACCTGTGCACAAGAGATGCCCTTGCAATCTGACAGTTTTGGAGCACTTCTGCAAGGAAGAGTGGGCAAATATTGCCAAGTCAAGATGTGCCATGTTGATAGACTCCTACCCAAGATGACTAAATGCTGTAATTAAATCAAAAGGTGCTTCAACAAAGTATTAGTTTAAGGGTGTGCATACTTACGCAACCAACTTATTGTAGGTTTTCTATTTTTTAGGTTTTTTTTTCCCTAACATATTTGTTTGTTTTTCAATTGAATTGTATAGGTTATAGGTCACATTAAAGGTGGGAAAAGTTTTGAAATTATTTATTGTGGTTTCATTTTTTTATATCACAAAAAGCTGGCATTTTAACAGCGGTGTGTGCACTTTTTATATCCACTGTATGCTGATGATGATGTGTTTACTAAAACAGGTAGCTGATCCATCATAGGTAATTGCTAGATCTGTGAGGATGTAAAGAAACCTAGACCTAAGTTCTCCTGTTAGTTTTTTAACACTTATATTTTGTATATGAGTAACCCAGAGATGGACAGAACAAGGATATTTTAGGACTTTACTTTTTTACCCTATCCATGAGAAATGTGGCAGCTAAACAGGGGTGAATTTACAGCTTCCCATCCAGCTGTCCAAACTGTATTTGAGAAGAGTAAGAGAAATACTCAGCTTTATGTGGCATTAAAGAGTTTTCTACAGAAGCAATATTCTCTGTGATAGCTATCCCTCCAACAAATGATGTTTATGTTACAAAAGAGACCGAGATCCCTTGAGCAAATGTTCATGCTTATTTTTATTTTATTTTATTTTACATTTGTTAACCGAGAAAAGTCCGACTGGATATATATCCATTTACAGCGGAGGCCCGGGGAGAAAAGCTCCAAGTTATGAAAAATTTAGTAACAATAAAAATTTAGGTAATAGCATATCTAAAATTTAAGAATGAATCTATTTATACTACTTAAAAATGCAGGCTACAAGGATCTCTATAAGGTTAACAGTTGGGCAAGGACAAAAAATATATATTAGTTATAAATAGATAGATAAAAACATTATCGCTTAGGCAGTAAATATACAGGGAAAACCAGTTTTAGAGAGGTGTGTCTGAAGGATAAGAATTTTCAGTTAGCGAGTGATGAAGAAGAAATAGAGATGGTAGTATAATCTAGTATAGTCATCTAAGAAGGAGAAAAGGGAAACCACAATTGAGAGCTAAGTTTGGTCTAAAATGTTTATTGGTGTGTTTTTAGGTTAGTCAAGGTTGAGATATGAGCATGAGTATAGTTTGATTATCTCAGTCTACTTTATATAGTTAGTTGGGATTTAGGCATGGACATAGCCAGACTCTGTGCATGTGTGTTTTCAGGGAAATTTTGAATTGAGGGAAGGAGCTATTAGTGGTTACTTCTGGAGGCAGGGAGTTCCATTTTTTACCAGCAGAGTTGGAAAACAATGAATCTCCAGCTGAGTTGTAGGCTTTGGTTGTTTGTACTAGCACTCTGCTGGATGAGCATAGGGATGTTAGGTTGTTATAGGGGGTTATAAGTTTAGATAGACTAGGGGTACTGGTAGGTTGGCAGAGGATTTTATGTACAACTATGAGTTGGTTATAAAATATTTGATTGGGAAGTTCTAGCCATCCTAATTTGTGAAGGTTATGACAGTGGTGGGTTCTGTATGTGGAGCCTGTGGCAAATCTAGCTATATTGTTATAGCAGCTGGTGATTTTGTTGAGGTTTGCTTTAGATAGATTAGTGAGGATGGGTGAGGCATATAGAAGAGAAGATAGAAGATGTGTGCGGGCTTTTGCGGTTCTGGCAGTTGGGGTTAGAAATTTCTTTATCCTGTATATGGAGCCTATTTTTTTATTTACTGTTTTTATGGTTTTGTCTATATGGGCATTATAATTCAGATTGTTGCCAATGATTATACCTAGTAGTTTAGTGTTTGGTTCAGGAGAGATTATGGTGCCATTGTTTGAAGATACTGTAATTATTGGTGGTGTTAGCTTATGGGTGGGGGAGAAAAGTAGTAGTTTGGTTTTGTTTGGGTTCAATAAGAGAAGACGATTATTAAGCCAGTTCTCTACTTTGTTGAAGGTAGTCTGGGTTATGAATTGTAATTCTGTGGGAGTAGAGGCAGTGCAGATTAGAGTAGAATCATCTGCATACTGTATGGTAGTTGCCTGTGGTATGACTTTGGGCAGATCATTGATGAATATAGAGAAAAGAAGGGGGCCCAGAATAGAACCTTGGGGTACTCCAAGGGTGACAGGTAGAAGGGGGGATAGTTTATCTTTCCACAAGACAGCTTGTTGTCGATCTTTCAGGTATGAATGGAACCAGTTACATACTGGGTTATCTATGGACAGTGATTTTAGAGATTCTAAGAGTAAGTTGTGATTTACCATGTCAAATGCTTTTGATAGATCGAGGAAGAGGGCAGAGGAGAGCATGTTTTGATTACGGTTGTGATATATTGTGTGAGAGAAGGGCAGTGGTTGTACTGTGGGCTGGTCTGAAACCATGCTGGGATGAGGTTAGGGGAGAATCGTGAGTAAGGTGGGCTAATAGTTGCTTCTGTATGCATTTTTCCAGTATTTTGGCTAGGGGAGATAGTATTGCGATAGGTCTGCAGTTAGAGAGTTCTGTGGAGTTTACCTCCCTTATGAAGTGGAAGAATGTGAGCGATTTTCCAAATGGAGGGGATGTAGGATTCTTGGATTGTACGATTGATTAAGATGGAGATAGGGTAAGCTATTTCTTTAGCAACTTTTTGTAGGAATTCTGTGGGAAGTAGGTCGGCTGCAAGGGTGGTAGGTTTTAATTTCTTGAGTAAAGATTTGATATAGTCAGTGGGGATAGGCTCAAATTTTAAGAGTGGGGGGTATGTATGAGTAGGAGAGATGGTAGATGAAGAGGAGGGAGATAGATTATTGGCTAGGGACTTGACAGTTTCAGTGAAAAAAGTGTTAAAGTTATTAGCTACTGAATCAGACGGTAGTTGTATGGTAGATGAGGGGGTTGGGGTAGAATATTTACCTGGGTTGAGCAGCTTATTTAGACCTGACCAGAATTTTTGAGGCTGATTTTGATGCTTTTGCTGTAAATTGCAAAATTAGTTTTGCTTATCTAATAGTGTAGATATTTTAGCTTCATTTCTTGCCTGCTTGTGTGCTAAGTGGGCTTGTGGGGATTTGGTAGCTTTCCATGAGGACCATGCTCTATTTCTGTTAGTAATTTTTTTGTCTGGTAGTATTGGTTAGCCATGGTGCTATTTTGTTTTTGGTTCTGATTCTGCGTGTGGGAGCATACTTGTCTAAGATGGCTAGGAATGTAGTGTTGAATTCTGAAACTGCTTGGTCAAGGGGTAGAATTTTAAGACTGGCCCATTTACATAGGCCTAGATCAGATTGGAAACTATTTAGGTTAAAGTTCTTTGTGTACCTGAGGGTTTTAAAGGTGGTGTGGGGGGGCATGTTGTCTCTTTTTCTAATTATGTAGGTTAGGAGGTGGTCGCTCATATCCTCAGGTAGGGTGCCTGCATTGTAGAGCTGGGGTTTGTTATTTATTAAGATCCAGTCTATAATGCTTTCCTTTTGTTAGATTTGTTGATTCTGGTGGGGGTTGTAATAGTTTGTGAGAAACCATGTAAGTTAATATGGGTGGTTGGGATGTGTGCTGAACAAGTTGTCCAATCAATGTTGAAGTCTCCAAGTACTATTGTTTCTTGGGGGTGGTTTGAGGATAACCATTGGAGTGTGGTTTCTAAGGTGTTAATGTTATTGCCTGGAGGAATATAACTACATACTATGTTTATTGATTTGTTTTTGTTAAGTTGAATTCTTGAGATTATAGTTTCAGTGTTGGTAGTTGTTAGGTCAAGCGGGGTGGTGATTGTGGATAACTCTAGAGAGGATTTATATAGGATGGCTACTCCACCTCCTTTTTTCCCTTTACGGTCCTGTCTTATTATACTGTAGTGGGGTGGTAATATTTCATTGTCAGGGATAGAGGGTTTAAGCCAGGTTTCTGTTAGGCAGAAAATGTCTGGTGAGTGTATATCTAGGAGTGCATGTAGGTGGTGGAGTTTATAATTTATACTTCTGATATTTAGATGGCACACTAGAAAAGATTTTGGGGCATTATGTGAGCATCTTAGGTTGGTTGGTAGGGATTTTATCTGTGGGGTTAGTGGTAGTTGTTGAGCTTGGGCCAGGGTTAGGGTGGATGTCACCGTCAGCTGTGAGGTTACGTAAGCTTTGTATGAGTTTGTTGAACTTTAGTAGGAGTTGGTAATAGGTCTTAGTTCTTGGGTTTAAGTATTTTGGTGGTATAGGATAGAGTGGAGTTTGAGTTGTGCTGTGGGTGTGGAAGTGGAGTTGAAATGTGTGAGGGGTGTGTGTTTGGATGTAGATGTTTGTGCTGGAAGTAGAGTGTTGAAAATTAGGCAGGTGGTGCATTTCATAGGCAGTGAGGAGGTAAAGTATTATGAGTGGAGGTATGAGGACATACAAAGGTTTCAGTTTTGGGGATGAGGAGGGAGTAGGTGGATGCATGGTGGTTATGGAGGTAGTTAGACTTGAGAGAAATAAGGAGTTGTGATGGAGGAGTTTTGAGTGTAGGGGAAAGTGGGAATGAGTGAAAGGATGTGTGGGGGATAAGTTATGATAGGATGAGAGTTTAGTAGGAGTGGTCAATTAAGGAAGGGAGGGGTTTGTGTAGTATAAGTTTAGTAGTAGTGGGGGTGGGTGGGAATTGGGGGCAGGGTAGGGGAGCGGAGTGAGCCCGGAGGGCGAACGGAGCGGGAAGAGCCAGAGAAGAACAGTGTCCAGGGAAAACAATCAGTGGAGTGCTGATTGTTAAGGTAAGTATAAAAGGAAATGGGATGTTGGGCAGCTTAGAAATATATGGAAGTAGTGGGGTGGAAATGGGTCTATCATATAACAAAAGTATAGGGTCTAATGGATGTTTGTCTATCATATAACAAAAGTGTCGAGTCTAATGGATGTTTGTGAGAAAGTTTGTACAATGGAGTTAGATTTGCAAGGGGAAAAAGACCTGGGAGGAGGGAGCCACTTAGTGGGCGAAGATTGTATTATAACCAGAGCTATTCGATGGGCTTGCAGCTCTAAAATATAGCTCTAATTATAGAGGCAGGGTAACACAGGAGTTGTGAAAGGGAGGCTTAAGGGTGGGTATTCTAGTGGTTGGGAGGGGGGAACGGTATACTACCGTTAGACTTACAAATGTTTAATAGGACTGACAGGATAGGGTCTCTTGAGGCTCTATATGTGAGACAGAGGTCACCTCTTAATAGTCTTTGAGATACTAAGAACAGGTACAAGACTTTGAAGTGGTCTACATAATTTTAATGATTTAGGCCCTTGATATATATATATATATATATATATAAGTGAAAGAGCATTTTGATCATTCCAGGTGTGACTGTTGTTTGGACAGGTACATACTGAAAGAGGCATTATATTTATTGATTGGCCTAATGAGAGGTGAGTACAGTGAAATGATGACATCCCTGGACCTGGACTCCATACCTTTAGATATAGGCTGTGCAATGATAAAAGACTTCCTTACAGTAGTGGATATGTGGTGATCAAAGGACATTGAGTCGTTGACATAGGGTCCCAGATACCTGACTGGGGATTGACTTTCAGGGGTGTATTGTCACTGTGATAGTTACAGAAGGGAAGTCATGTTTGCTGAAGGATACTGTTGTTCATTTTCTGTCATTTAGTTTTAGCCCGTAGTTTTGATACCAGCTATTTGTTTGGGAAAAGACCCACTTGGAGGATCTTAGAGTCCTCTGAGGAGTTTACAATGGCAACAAGTTTACAGTCATCTGCAGACTTGACCAGCCATAAATCCTTAACATTTGCTTTGACCTCTGAGAAGTAAATGCCAAAGAATAGTGGCACAAGGACTGAACCCTGGGGTACACGGCAAGTGACAGGTGTTTTGGAGGAGGTAGAGCTGCTCACCCTGATTTCCTGGGTTCTGTTTGTGAGCCAGTTTACTATCCAAATTAGATGGGGATTTACATTTCACTGGGTAAGTTTATATGTGATACCCAAGTGTGGGATGGTGTTTGCCTTTGCGAGTGTTTACTAACTTACCCTTATCCATTTCATCAGTAACCTTCTCAAAGAAGTCAACCACGTGGATGAGCCTGAACTTACAGATGAGGCTGATTAGGTTTATGGGTCTGTTACCCATGTCCATTGATGCCCCACCTTTGTGCAAGGGGATAACTGGTGTTGTGTTCCTTTTATGTGATGCAAACCCTGTTTGGGTGCTGATATTGAATAGCCTTGGGGGTGTCTAACAAGTCCTGTTCAGGCTGATCAATAAGGCAGGCTTATATGTTATCTTGCTCCATGGAAGTAGTGTTCACAGGCTTAGAAAGTGCCTTGGGGATATGTTCTTGGGCGTATAAAATCACAGCGAAAAATACTTAGCTTAATTAGAATTGGTTACGGTCAGACACTTAAACAGCCAGGCAACTGTTCAAGACTTAGCTATAGCAAGTTTAAGTAAACAAACTGTAAAAAACTGTAGCAGTGTATTTCACCAAACTACTATAAGTACAATAATTTAAAATACTTTTGTGGATATTTTGTGGAGTTTAATCGTGGAAAATAGCAGAAAAACCTCTCAGCCAGGGTTGCCAGACGTCCCTATTTGGGCGGGACTGTCCCGAGATCAGCAGCCTGATCCCGAGTCCCGGCCAGCCTCCGCTTTGTTTTTTTTTTTTTTGATTGGCCCGTACACCTGGCATACAGGCCAATCAAAAATCGCTAAAGACGGAGCTTCTTGTGTTCCGCATTAAACAGAAGTAGCTCCGTGTTTAACGATTTTTGATTGGCCCGTATGCCAGTATATGGGCTAATCAAAAAATCACTAAACACGGAGCTACTTCTGTTGAATGCGGAACTGCAATGTTCCGCATTAAACACGAGAAGCTCCATGTTTAGCGATTTTTGATTGGACCGTATGCCGGTATACGGGCCAATCAAAAATCGCTAAACACGGAGCTACTTGTGTGGAATGTGGAACTGCAATGCATTAAACAGTAGAAGCTCCGTGTTTAGTGCAGAGCTACTGTTCTTTAATGTGGAACTCTGTTCCGCATTAAAGACTTTTTTTTTTTTTTTTTTTTGTCCCTACCTCTACCTGGCTGGTTGGAAATCTGGCAACCCTGCTCTCAGCACATGTGCTTCAGTCCACTCTCCTGGAAGTCTTGGAAATCACACAAGAAAATGGCAACCAGCACTGTTAAGCTGAGTAGAAAAGTGAAAGATCCACTAAGAAAGTAGTTAGAATTCCAGCCAATGATGTCTACTGTTCCGAAACAGCAGCAAATTATTCCTCGTCACAGAATAACGACTACTGCTGTTGGCAAGTTTTACCCAAACTAGAAAACCAACAAAAAACTGCACAAGAGTTGAAAGTGTTAGGGAAAATACTTTATTAGTTGGAGATGTTATCTAATGCATTAACAAAGAACACTTATTGTAACAAATCAAATAATCCATTAGCTACACAAACAACCAGGCAACTAAGAAATGGACAGTATCAATTATTTTAACTGAGCTGCAGTTTAATGTAAAAAAAAAAAGTGGTAAAAGTGTAAAATCAGAGGGAAAAGACTTGAAATAATTACAAGGAGGTGCATTCAGATATTTAAACAGCCAGATGACTGTTCTTGAAACAAATGACAACAAGTTTAACTTGATAAAAAGGCTATAAAAAAAACTGTACTAAAATCACCAAATGACTATAAGAGCAATAATTTAAAGTACTTTCCTGGATATTTTATGGACTTAAAGCTTGAAAAATTCCATAAAAACTTCTCTCAAAACATGTACTTCATCCTACCCTCCTGGAAGGCGTGGAAAAGATACAGGAAAGCATCACCATCATATAAAAAACCCTAGTCTGACTTTTGCTCTGTATGAGACTGACACGCAAGCAACAAGCTCACTGTTAGTACCCTAAAAACTGAAGTGATGGTATTCAGAACCTGTCAAGAGCTTTCATCCGCAGAGCCGTTATCTTTTAAAGACACCCATGACACCCTCTTATCTCTCTAGTGCTTCAGAACAAATGTGTTTAGAAATGATTCATGACCATTATTTATCTTTCCATACCCATAAAGTGCATCTTGCCAAACAAATCTTAAATCCATTAAATGCAGCTCAGAAAATTAGTCGTCCTCTTATAGTGGAGGACAGGCATAGAAATTTCATTTAGTGTTTTTACCAAGACTTGAGTACATTTTACCAGTAGTCTAGTCTGTCTGCTCCCCCCATAACACTAAAACTCTTCAGAACATTAAGAAAAAGTACGACAGTTCATACATTTTTCTAGAGAGTACCACTATGTAACTTTAGAAAGGGCAATTTGTTGTCCATGACTAACAGAGCTACTTTTCTGCTTAATACCCTAATCTTTAACCTGTCTAATGAAAATATTTGCCACCCCGTCATTAAAGAACCTGCTCAGTCAATGCATAGAGCAGAGTGACTTCTCAGTAAGAAACAAATATGGAGTGCTGCTATCGAGACCATACCACTCTCTGACTACCTGTGAAAAAACCTTTATTGAGATTACGCTAGTCTTGGTAGAGTAAGCCTCTGAGGATCACAAAAATAATTAAACTCCCTATATTTATAAAAAAAGCTCCTTGAAACTCTTTTGTATAAGTGCTGCATGTCATCCATAATGGTCTGTGACAGGGGTTCTCAAACTTAAATAACCGTAAAGGCTGCATGAAGACTGGCACACTCAGCAAAGGGATACAGTAGTGTTGTACTACAGACTGTTTCACATTTCACCCACAATGCAACTCGTATGACAATGTGCAATTACAAAATAATACTGTGTTAATGTACATTATTTTAGTACGTAAATTACTCGATTTGCATAAGTTGTGTATATTTTGCATAGATGCTGTTTATTTTATTATTTTTTAATGTCTCTTTACCTCATGTCTACCGATCAATAAGCATCCCCCAAATGGACTTATTCATTCACCCATACTAGGGATGTACCCAGCATAGTTATGGAGCAATATTTAGAGAGCAGGCTTGAGGGTTACTTTTGGGACTCTTGCCAGCATCCCAGTAATGAGAGTGTGTTTAGAACCCAGAACTTCCCCTGGTGGTGGCATGGGCACTTGCATTACTGCAAAGGTCTCCCTATTAAAATGATGGCACGCAAAAAGGCAAGTGTGATAAACCGAAGAAAAAAAAAAAAAGACTGAAAGCACATGAATCTTGGAAATTGTTCTTCTCCTTAAAACTTCTTTTTGCAGGGAGGCCCTTCTGCAACCCCCCAACTTATATATACTTACTGAGAAATTGCCATACTTCAGAGAAAAGGAAATATTCCGAGAAATGGCATCTCAGACTTAGTATATGTAAGTCCTTTCTTTCAGCCATTCAGTTTCTGTCTGTATTTTGAGACACACAGTAGCGGGTTCCGACATTTCTAATAGTTACCACTGCAAAGAATACCAGTGCTCCTCTGACATCACCTGAGCACTCCTTCACACAAGTTCATTTTGAGGCACCAAAGGCATTTATGTTAAATGCTGTCCAGTAGAAAAAAATGCCAAATACTGTTTCAGCATTTTTTTTTTTTTTTTTTTTTACAAACAGCATTGTATATACCAGCTTCAGGTCTGCACACAGCTGAGGAAAGTGCAACCTCAAATATTGCTGAAAGTATTTTAAGCAAGTTTTCTACCACCAAATGGCATTTGACAGAAATGCCTTCAGTGACTGGACTGTAACCCCCCTCCCTTCAAACACTAACAAGGGCTGCCATCCCACATCCCCCTTCATTTCTGACTCTTGCTTATTGTGCAAGTCTTGGTTTGCAGCAGAACAGCAGCATTATTTTGCTAGGAATAACCACAACCTCCTCAGGGGAATTCTGTGACTGCACCTAATTTGCAGTCATTTGCAAACTTAGTCAGCCAGAGGCCCTTGATGTTGCCCTTAACTTTAGAGAAATAGATGCCGAAAAAGGAATGGACCCAGCAATAAGCATTGGGAACTCTGCTAATCTCTGGCCTTTTTGTTGAAGTAGACTCCCCTATCCTACATTCTTGGGTCCTATCTTTGAGCCAGATGGCTGTCCAGCAAGTGACATAGAGGTTCATACCTAATTTCATGAGTTTGTCTTCAGTGCCCAAATGGGATAATGTGTTAAATGCTTTGGCCAGGTCAAGGTAGGCAGTATTCATCAGTTAGCCCTCGTCCATTGTTTCTTTAATCTTCTTGAAGAAGTCCACCACTTTGAGTAGGCATGGCCTGCCCTTGATGAAACCATACTAGATTGGATCCAGTGAATGAAGGTTTCCTATGTCATTTTTTTTATCATTTTCATAATAATTCATGTTCTTCATTCCACATTGCTGCAGTCCTAACTATTGGGTAGTCCGCTGTCCAGTCGGCCCGAATACCAAAGTATATGGCTGACGTCGGTCAGGGCGCATTAGACTGACGTCAGTACGTCAGGGTACTAATGCGCATGACCGACGTCATATCCTCAGTCTTTTTTGCCGCATGGTCCGATGCAGAAGCAATTTTGCGAGTGCAGGTTGGCGTTCTGACAGTTTCTGAAGCCAGAGTTTCAGACCGAATCAAAGTTGGCTAAGTACCCCGTTGGGGAATATTTTGGTTTTTTCTTGCCTCAGTATTTAACCGGATGTCAGAAAAAGTGAATAACTGTATTTCTTGTGGGAAACAGATACCTCATAGGGATTACCATACTTTGTGTATACCTTGTTTAGGGCCTGAGCACGACGTTGTTGGATGCCGCTCTTGTGCTAGATTTAACAAACGCACTATTAAGAGAAGGTTAGACTGTGCCAGGTTAGTGTTTGGGAAGCGTTGTAATTATAAGATGCCGGCGGATGTTCCGCCCGCTTCGGGCAAAAAACGCAAGGACCAAACGGCAAAGCCTAGAGTGGAGGAACCGACAGTCCCAGAAGTCGGTTCTTTAGAGGGCTCAGTGGAGCCGGAGGTTTTGCCAGGTGTTTCTTTGGAGTCTCAGGAGAGACTTTACTGTTACAGGATGTATCCTCTCAGGAAGTAGGCCAGGCTGAGGGGCTTCTCAGGTGGCTGTTCTTCCCTCTCTTCCTAAGGTGGTCAGAGCCTCCCCTTCGGTTTCCAAGGCCTCTTTGAGGGGCAGGCCGAGTTTTGCTTCAGTGGGGGTTTCTCCTAGTACTTCAGGGTCTTTGCCTAAGAAACATATGCTTAAAATGGCAGAGGATTTGATTACTATGATAAGGGGTTCTATGCCCCCTCCTGATAAGAGGCCTAGGGTGGAATCTGAGTTTGAGAGTTTTGAGCAATGCTCGAGGCTTCTGAGTCTTCGGCTGAAGACTTGCAGGAGTACCCTCCTTATTCTGATTCTGATGTGGATGATTCTACTCCTTCAGCTTCCCTCCTGAGGATTTTTCATTTTCAGAGACTCTGCATTCCATGAGGGAGCATTTTAAATGGGAAGGTCAAGATTTCTCTGATTCCAGGAAAAGGCTTAGGGAATTCTTGTTTTTACCCCAGCACAGGCCTTTAGCTATACCTCCTGTTTTAAATGTGGTGGAAGATGTTTTTGCAGAGGCTTCCCTGAATCCGGATTCTTTGCCTCCTGCCCCAGTTAAACCGGATAGGTATTATAGGGTGCCTGAAGCTCATAAGTATCTTTTTAAGAGTCCAAGGGCAGACCCGGAAACTGTCTCTCAGGGGCCTAAAGGTGTGAAGGCCTCAGTTGTTAAAAATCCTGTCCCTCCTGATAAAGAGGCTAGGGCTTTGGATAGATGGGGAAAGAAAGTGTATACTTCTTCCACTTTAGCCATGAGGGCGTTGAATTGTCAGTTTCACATGTTAAAATATCAGAATTATCTTCTTTCACAGTTGAAATCTAAGGTGGATGCTCTGGCGGAAGGCATTGAGTGTAAAGAGTTGCAGGATTTAGTTCATGTGTCTGAACAAGTGGGTAAACATTCCTTGCAATGTGGTTTTGATGCTGTGCAGGCCTCCTCCAGGGTGGCTGCCACTGGTTCTGTTCTTCGTAGGCACGCCTGGTTGAGAGATCAGAACTTAGCTGAGCATGTTAAGACAAGGATTTTGGATGCTCCTTTACAGTCTGATGTGTTGTTTGGTTCACCTGTGGAAGCAGTTTTAAAGAAGATGGAGGACAAGGCTAAGTCTATGCAAACTGTTAAGGATTTTTTGCAGGTGCAGCCTCCGAAGTTTAGTAGAAATTGGCCTGCTAAGGGATGGACTTATCCTGCTTATGATTCCCAGTCTAGGGGTAGGTCTAGACGTGGTAGGGGCAGAGCTCAAGGTGCTTTTAGGCCTAGGACAGGGAGTTCACCTGCTCAGACTTCTGGTGAGGGCAGGGGTCAGTCCTTTCGTAAGCAGACCCAATGACCTGCCTTTTCAGCTGCCAGTACCTTCGCCTGGCGGCACCTCTAGGAGGAAGACTGTCTCTTTTCAAAGAAAATTGGGATTTAATTACCCAAGACAAATGGGTTCTGGATATCATTCACCACGGTTACAGGTTTTATTTCCATACCTTGCCTCCTTTCAAAGGCATGCCAGACATTCCTCCTCTACAAAGACAAGAGGCTCACAAGCAAATTTCTCAGTTACTCCAAATAGGGGCAATTCAGCCGGTTCCTGTGCCAGAAAGGGGCCTAGGATTTTATTCTCGCCTGTTCCTAGTACCGAAGAAGGGGAACACGTGGAGACCAATTTTGGATTTATCTATCCTCAACACTTATCTGGACATTCCCAAGTTCAAAATGTTGACGTTACAACAGCTTTTACCTCTGCTGGGCAAGGATCACTGGATGGTAACTTTAGATCTCAAGGAAGCTTACCTTCATGTGCCTATAAGACTAAGTTGCAGAAAGTATCTGCGGTTTCGAGCTGGAAATTCTCATTATCAGTTCTCTGCATTGCCCTTTGGCTTATCTACTGCGCCCAGAGTATTCACAAAGGTTCTGGCTCCAGTGATAGCTTACTTCAGGCTAAAAGGAATTCAAATTTATCCTTACTTGGACGATTGCCTGATTCTGGCTCAAGAAAAGGAAGACCTTCTACAGCATTTGGAATATGTCATAGCAGTGCTAAGATGCCTAGGGTATTCTGTGAACGAAATAAAGTCCAGTCTAGTACCCTCTCAAGACATGTGCTTTCTGGGTGTGAGACTGAATACAGCAGCCCAGATGGCCTTTTTAATCCCGGACAAACAACAGAATCTTTCCAGTTACTTCCATCAACTATCTCTTCAGTCCGGGCTGACTGCAAGGACAGTCCTTCAAGCCTTAGGGTTCATGGCATCTTGTATTCTGGTGCTTCCCAATGCCAAACTGCATATGAGGAAGCTACAATGGTATCTCAAAAATGTATGGACACAGCACTGCCAGGATTTGGACACTGTCATTCAAATAATACCTTGCATTCAAAAGGAATTTTTGTGGTGGGCTCAGGAATGTCACCTAAACAAGGGACTCTCTGTGACCCGGCCAGAGGCGAGTCAAATTCTAACGACAGATGCCTCAGACATTGCTTGGGGAGCTCATCTAAATGGAAAGTGGATACAAGACAAGTGGCCTGCCAGACTACAGCCTCTACATATCAACATGAAGGAGATGTTAGCAGTCCAGTTTGCATTAATGGCTTTCAAGGAGTTACTTCTTCCAGGGCAGGTGTTGATTCTAACAGACAACACAACTGTCATGTGGTACATCAACAAACAAGGGGGAACACATTCTTACCCATTGTGCCGGCAAGCAATGATTTTATGGGAGACTGCGCTAAGCTTGCAACTAACTCTTCAGGCAAGGTTTCTGCCGAGCACAGAACTCCTTAGCAGATGTGTTAAGCAGACAAATCATGGATCCCCACGAGTGGAAACTGGATCTTCATGTATTTCAAAAGTTGACAGTGTCCTGGGAACTCCAGACATAGATCTGTTCGCTTCTCCACTAAACCACCAGCTGCCAAAGTTTTGCACAAAGAGGTTTCATCACACAGCTTGGAAAGTGGATGCTCTTTCTTTCAGTTGGAAAAATCTTCATGTGTATGCTTTCCACCTCTGCCTCTTCTTCCAAAGGTGCTTCTAAAAGTCAGACAAGACAAGCCAAGGATGATTTTAATAGCTCCAGATTGGCCTCGGCAGCACTGGTACCCATTACTGCGGAGTCTGGTAAAGAAGCCTCCATGGCCTTTACCCTTGATTCCACATCTGTTGTCTCAGAAGGCCGGTCGTCTGCTCAATGTCAAGCTTCACTCTCTTCATCTAACAGCCTGGCATATTCTGTTTTGAAAGACAGCAGGTCTCAACTTCCTCAACAAGTTTTAAATGTGATTATGGAAGCCAGGAGACCTAGTACAAGGAAAGTGTACGCAGAAAAATGGAAGAGATTTTTATTTTGGACTGCAGCAAAGAATTTGGAGATTTCGGAGCCTAATTTGAGTGTGGCTCTTCAATATCTTACTGAGTTATTGGACAAAGGTTTGTCTTTCTCTTCCATTAAGATTCATGCTGCAGCAATTTCAGCTCACTATGATTGTGACCCACCATTGTTTTCACATCCTTTGTTCAAGCAATTTCTTAGAGGGGCAAAGAATATAAGACCCCCACGTAGAGCTCCTACTCCTGCCTGGGATCTCAATTTTGTGTTGGAGAAACTTACTCTACAACCTTTTGAGCCTGCAGCTACTGCTGAACTGAAATACTTGTCATGGAAGACTGCTTTTTTGTTGGCCATTACTTCTGCAAGAAGGGTTTCTGAGTTACAGGCCCTTATGGCGGTTGAGCCTTTTTGATTTTTCATAAGGATAGGGTATCATTACGTACTAATCCTTCCTTTATGCCTAAAGTGGTTTCTAGTGTGGCTTTAAACCAAACTATTCATTTGCCTACGTTTTATGCAGATCCCCAAAATAAAGGGGAAAAGATTTTGCACACTTTAGATGTACACAGGCAATTGCGTTATTATTTGAGCAGGACTAAGGATTTTAGGCAGTCGCAGCAGTTGTTTGTTTCTTTTGCTTTGAGTTCTCAGGGCAAGCCTGTGTCAAAACAAACTATTTCTAGGTGGATTGGGTTTTGCATTGCATTTTGTTATTCCCATCATGGCAAGGAGATTCCAGCTGGGATTAGGCCTCATTCCACTAGGGCTACTGCCACTTCAACAGCTTTTTAAGGGGTGGCAACTAAGGATATTTTGGAGGCAGCTACTTGGAGTTCAGTGCATACTTTCTCTAAGCATTACCACCTTCCTCTCTACTCTAAGTCTAGGGCTGGTTTTGCCACAGCTATTTTGCAAGGCATGTTATCAGCTCCTGCTTCCTTATGATTTGCCAGCCTCCCTTACCTCTGCTTTGGGATTCTACCCAATAGTTAGGACTGCAGCAATGTGGAATGAAGAACATAGTACAGTTTTGTACCTACCATAAATGTAGATGTTCGAGGATCCACATTGCTGCAGTCCAATTTACCCTCCCTCCTTCCCCTCTGTGTTTAGGGGTGGTTGTGTAGGTGAGGTTATATTCTGCTAATTTTGTATGTTTTGTATATATATATATATATTTTGGTGCAGATATGTTGGGAGTTTTTGGTTTTTGGCCTTATCTTTTCAGGGTCTTCTGACATCTGGGGCAAGAAAAGACTGAGGATATGACGTCGGTCATGCGCATTAGTACCCTGACGTACTGACGTCAGTCTAATGCGCCCTGACCGACGTCAGCCATATACTTTGGTATTCAGGCCGACTGGACAGCGGACTACCCAATAGTTAGGACTGCAGCAATGTGGATCCTCGAACATCTACATTTATGGTAGGTACAAAACTGTACTTTTCCATGACTTTGTATATGAGTCTAGTTAAACTTATGAATCTGTAGTTATCTTAGTCCATAGATGGCCTGCATTTATTAAGAGGAATGACAGTTACAGTCCTCCACTTGCTTGGCACAAAGCCTTTAGTGATTCTGCTAATCCTAATAGGTTACATTTCATGCTGCTAAGGAAGCATCCTGGGATATTATTGTGGAGTTGGGGACCATCAATGTGGTATTCTTGGCTTTGGAGAGTGCACCGATGTCCTTTTCCCTAGTGCTAGTTGGGGGAGTTATGGTTGAGGGTATTTCCTGAGAGGTGTCTTGGGGAGAGAGGCTAAATTTGTCAGTTAGTAAATTTGCTATGTCAATCAGCTCAGTGCACATGGCTTCATTTCTAGTTAGTTCAGTACATTTTTGTGTATTGCCTTTGAGGTAGCAGACATGGCTGAAGAATGTCTTCTGATTGTTCTTGGCTTGGGAGTCTGTTTTTACGTAAAGGGTGGTTTTGGTAGACTTCATTAGCCACCTGAGTTGCTTGTTTAGATTGAAGGAGTTTTTACCTTGATGGGCATTGCTCTTCCTAATGTTTGCCATGATTTTCTTCTTTTTGTTATACAACCTGCTGATGTAATTCAACCAGGATGGTTTGTTTTTTGAGTTTGCCCTGTGATTATTTCAGGTAGATACAGCTGTGTCTGTGCAGCTATTAACGTGGTTGTATGTGGTTTTCATGAACAATTATGCATAAGCAGCTGTCTTATCAGTGTTTGGAGGAGGAGAGGCTTGAAATTTTCCTAGTGTGCCACTTAATAGTAGGAAGTTTGCTTTAGAATAATTCCTAAGCGTTTCATGGTAAGCTGGGGTCCGAGGTTTTATTTTTATTTCAAAGGAGATGGTTTTATAGTCCAAACTGACCAGTGAAGACATTACACTGGGAGGGGGGGGGGGGGGTCATTGTTTATTCATGTTTGTGAGGAAAAGATCAAGGATGTTAGCACTCTAGTGGACATGCATACTAGCTGGTTCAGGACCTTTGTGTTTACATAGTCCAGGAATTGCCAGGTCACAACACCAAATGTACAGACACAGAGATTCCTGGATTTTGTAAACACAAATTCCCTGGACCAGATTGTCAGTACACTGACCAGGAGTGCAAACATACTGGATCTGGTTCTCACTAATATGGGAGAGTGCTGTACACCCCCTAGTGTGATGTCTTCTGTGGTAAGGTCAGACCATAGAATGGTCTCTTTGAAGTAAAAATAAAACCTGAAATAGAACCCCAGCTAACCTTGGAATATTCAGTAACTACTTTAAGGCTAACATCAGACTATTAAGTGATAACCTAGGAAAATGTCAAGCCCCCATAAACCCTGAGAACACTGCTGCCTATGCAGAACTTTTCATAGAATCCCTATACAAGCATATTAATAGCTGCATAGAGGCAGTTGTACCCACCAGGAAGAAGTACAGAACTAACTCAAAAAAAACAATGTAATCACAATATTAATAGCCTGTATAACAGAAGAAGAAAAAAATAGGAGGTGTAGGACACAGCATGATAAATGCACTCTCATCAAGCTAAACAAACAACTCAGAGAACAAATCAAGTCTGCCAAAGCCAAATTTGAGGTGAATTTGGCCTCCAAGGCCAAGGACAACCACTAGGCATTCTTTAGCTATGTTTGCAACCTCAAAGGCAATGCACAGTTGTGTGCAAAGCTCATTGTTAATGGAGCAACCTATACAGAGCCAGAAGATATAGTAAACCTGCTGGCCAACAAATTTATCTCCAACTTTGCACCTCTCTCCCCCTCGACCTTCCATCAGGAAATAACATCAAATATAACTCCCCCCCTGGGAGCTTAGAGCAGCCTATCTATCCCTGGAGGAGTGTTCCCAGCACAAGAATCTGATAGTCTATTGGCCGTTTTGGGCCAATTTCTAGCTCTTTCAAGTCCCCCTGTATAAAACCCGCTTTGGCACGGTGTTTGTGCTTGTTACTACTCAGCCAAGCTTCTCGTGGTCCTGCAGAGTGGTGCTAGCAGCAGAGAGGCTAAAAGAGCGACTGCTAACCTGATAAAAGTGTTTTTTTTCCTGCTGCTACCTGGGCGACTGTCCGATCTAGCTAAACTGCAAGTATTTCTGCTTCTTGAAGTGTTTTAAACTGTTTAAAGTTGTTTTTGCACCTGCACTTTTAAAGTTTGCCCTGTTTGTTGCATTTACTTGTTAAGGCTACACACTAAAGTGCGCTAGCCTGTGTTACATATTTATTGCATTTTCCTGCTGTTTGTTGCAAAAAAGAAAAAAAAAAACAAAAAAAATGATCCTTGTTTCCCGTCTTTCCTGACCTAGAGTAGTCCAAATACAGGCTTTGCTGTATTCTGGACTTTTGGAAAGTTCCTGTGTTGCCCATTTCCTTTCTTGGATAAAGGGAGGCTTCTTTATTCACCAGTGGCAGTGGGGAACTTAGAGCAGCCTATCTATCCCTGGAGGAGTGTTCCCAGCACAAGAATCTGGTAGTCTATTGGCCGTTTTGGGCCAATTTCTAGCTCTTTCAAGTCCCCCTGTATAAAACCCGCTTTGGCGCAGCTTTGTGCGATTTTGTGCATAGCGCAGCATCGGGCAGCTACGCTTAATTGGGTTTAAACCATTATCGGCTCCACAAAGTCTGCTCTTCACTTTTTCCCTTAGAACTGATCTAGTTCTCATAATAAACACCCTATTCCTACTCTAAAGCCTGGCACTTGCTCACTAAAGCAATTATATAAGTCAGCACTAAAAAATTAAAATCACTACAACCTCACAAACTCCCCTTGAGTACCTTGTTCCCCATTGGCCCTTGTTTTTCAATTATAAAGGAATTCCCAATACTATTCTAGCATGTCCAAAGGTCAGTTGTCAATCTCCTCTCCGGTCCAGCTGGTGAATCTGGGAATCTTGAGGCAATGTTACAACTGCCTCATGTACACAGACAACCCTCTCCTCCTCCCAACAAATTCCAACACATGTGAGAGATGCAACCATATAGCCAAATTGGAGGCTAAGCTCTCTCAACTCAGTACTGGCATAACCAGTCAGGAGGAGAAGGAAACCACACTCACTACAATTCCAGTCTCACATAGACCTACCACGACAGCAAACCAAACACATAAACACACAAAAACATACTCGGAGGCTCTAAATAAAAATTTGCCTAAGCAGCAGAGACCTCCAAAGCAGACACAAAAGCAATCGCTACCCCAAAACAAAACACGTGCAACACATAGCTCACAAAGCCAGTGTGCCGAACAGTCACAGCTCTTAAGGCTAAACAAAACACCTGATACACTTGTAATAGGTGACTCTATCGTCAGGCACACTGACGTCCCACTCACCAGGCTGAACAAGGAGAAGGTCACGGTGAGCTGCCTGTCGGGCGCTAGGATCCACCACATAACACAAGCACGCAGGTCACTCCAAGGCAAGTACAAATATGACTCAGTCATTGTCCATGCTGGTGTGAATGACCTGTGATGTACCTCCCTGGACTACATGAAAAGAGACATAGAGGAGCTCTCTGAGCATGTAGCCCAGGCCGGTATGACCCTGTCCTTGAGTAGCATCTTACCCTCACTAAGAATGATGCCACAATATGAAGACAAGATGATCAATTTCAACAATTGGCTTAAGTATTGGTGTCATTCAAAGGGGATCCAATGCCTGTCAACGTGGGATGACATGCTCGACAAGCCACGATGCTTCACTAGGGACAGCTTGCACCTGTCACCCCTGAGCTTTCGGATATTGGCAAAGGCTCTTGCCACCCCCATAGTGCCTTTTTTAGGCAAGGCTCAAAAGGCAAACCCAACTCCATAGGCATCACAAGGGATAAGAAACTAAGAGTAATGCTACTCAACGCCAGAAGTCTAAACGTCAAGATGCACGCACTCGAAACTCTCCTTAGCATGGAGAACATTGATATCTGTGCAGTAACAGAAACCTGGTTCAAGGCTCCCGAGAGCACCCCAGCACTACCAGGTTATACCTCATACCATGCTTTTCGGCCCCAAAACTTGGACCAAACCACAAAAGGAGGGGGGAGTATCAATATTCGTCAAAGATACCCACACCTCCAAGTTGATGGCACAGCACAAAGCATCAGAGACTATCCATGTGCAACTAACAGTGGGTAAAACTGCCTTCCAGTTTATAGCCTGCTACAGACCACCCTCCCAAACCCAGGAATCCCACTCGGGCTTCCTGAGAACACTGGAAAATATGAAGGCCTCTCCAAACATTATTATATTGGGCGACTTCAACTACCCAAACATAGACTGGGAGCATTACTCTAGCTCCAACACCCTAGCCCAAAGGTTCCTAGAATTTATAAACTCAAATGCTATGGAACAACTTGTTACCACTCCCACAAGAGGGGAAAACATACTGGACCTGATCATCACCAACATGGGGGCTCTATGCTCCAGACCAGAAGTGTATCCCTCACTGGTAAGATCAGACCATAAACTAATCTCACTAGATATTTACATCCCGACCCCACCCCCTGCCCAGAAAACCACAGTGAAAAACTTCTCTAAAGCAAATTTCACACTCCTCAAAACCGAGGTGGAATCCTTCAAAGCCCCCGGACCTGTGGAAAATACGGCCCAGACGGCAGAATCCTTTATAAACGCATTCTATGAACACCTTCAGGAATGCATGGATCATGCAATCCCAAATAAAACCAACACCCAATCCTCCAAAGGCAGGTGTTCTGTCTGGTGGACCCCAGCCATAAACAAACTATACAATAGAAGGAGGAAGCTACTACATGATAGAGCAAAATCCCAAAAAGGGAAGGCATCTCTGATCAGTATTAGCAAAAAACTACGGGCACTCGTAAAATCGTCTAAGGCCAGCTTCGAGAGAAAAATTGCACAGGACACTAAGGATAATCACAAGGCTTTCTTTAGTTATGTTAGGAACCTGGGTGGGAATTCCCAGATATGCTCAGAATTAGTCCAAAATGAAAAAAATACACCGAACCCACAGACATTGCCAACATCCTAGCTGACAGGTTCAGCGCAAAACCCCCACCAAAAGGGCAAATATCTATCCCAGCAGAGTGCTGCCCCCCTGACATCTCAGATGCTCAGGTAGAGCGTAAGAGCCGCTCTCTCCAAAGCAAAAAACACAGCATCAATGTGACCAGACGGTGTCCCGGGCTGCGTCCTACATGAACTCCAAGAAGAGCTAAACCCAAACATAAAACTACTGTTCAATCTCAGCCTTACTAAAGGATATGTACCCAAAGAGTGGCGTACAGCAACAATGGTCCCTCTCCACAAAGATGGTGCCTCAATGGATCCTGGAAAATATCGCCCCATAAGCCTGACTAGCTTGGTCTGCAAAGCTATGGAAAGGATCATCATGGACCTCATAAATAAAGATATTGGGGACCTACAGACACTGGATCCTACCCAGTTCAGCTTTGTTAAGGGCAGATCCTGCCCCTTAAACCTGGTCGATTTCTGGCCATTGACGAGGGGAAGGTGGTCCACACAGCCTACCTGGACCTCGCAAAAGCCTTCGATACAATACCCTACTCGGGCATTATAGATAAGCTCACCAGCTTAAATATAAACCCCTATGTCACTAGATGGGTTGCAAACTGGCTCAAGGACAGAACCCACATGGTTAGAATTGCTGGAGCCATGTCAGACTCCAAACCAGTTACAAGTGGCGTCCCACATGGCTCAGTCCTGGGACCTCTCTTGTTCGGTATATATTTCTCGGAGGTACAGGCCAACACGGAAGGACTGTGGCTGACCAAGTTCGCAGATGACTGCAAACCAGGCACCATAATCAACTCTCCAGCCGACACAAGCATCCTACAAAAGTGCCTCATAGAAACAGACAGCTGGTGCCAGAGCCATGGCCTCAAGCTAAACGCCAAAAAGTGTATAGTCATCCCCTTTGACAAAAACAAAGTGCCCACAAATTACCACATGGGTGATAATCCATTAAGTACGGAAGAAGTAATTAGGGACCTGGGGACCCAAGTTGATAGCAATCTCTCATTTGAAAACAACGTGGCCAAAGTGGTTCGAAAAACATTTTATATAGCCCACCTAATCATGAAGGGATTCACATCTAGATCAGGGGAGGTCATCGTGCCTCTTTACTCATCCCTCATCAGGCCCATAATTGAGTACAATGCCCCTTTTGGGATGTACCTTACCAGACACCTGCAGCAACTGGAAAGACCCCAAAAGTACCTCACCAAGAGGATCAAAGGGCTCAAACAGGTGCCATATGCTGCCCGGTTAAAGAAACTCCAGCTCTACTCAGTGGCATACCGCCTGCTTAGAGGTGATCTGTGCCTGACGTATAAAGTCATGTCCAACCCGGAATTAATGGACATGCTGCACCTCAGAAAATCCAAATCCCATCAAGCTACGCACTCGAGAGACTTGAACCTCAGCACTGAAATAAATAGGACATGCTGGAGGGACAGATTCATAACCCAAAGGCTCCCTTCACTCTGGAATAAAATCCCAGTCCAGGTTAGGCAGAGTCCCTCATTGACTCTCTTCAAGAGAGGAATCTTCATGAGTGGATAAGAGATCGTAGGTTTACCCCGGGTATCACTTCTGTGTCACTGTTAGACAGAGGCACAGTATACTAACCTCGAAAAAGGGCATAGCAAAATTCATTTTAAATGGGAGGCGAAAGCCAAACACACTCTGGATAGGCTTATAAATGCCCTAGGGCAGATAGCCTAGTATGAACCTATCGCTATGGAACAGATCCTTGATGCTCTCTCTAAGGCCAGGAACACTGCGGCAGTGGGCCCAAACAATATTCCAGGATGCTTTCTGTGTAGCATAAAACATACCCTGCCAGGTCCCCTGGAATTGCTATTCAGCTGTAGTCTCCAAATAGGCTTTGTGCCTCACAAATGGAGATGAGCAACAATCTAAAGTAGTTTACTTCATTTGGTCTTCAACCTGTAGGTATTTAAATCCAAATTGTATCCGAGATGGCCACATTATTAGCATCTGATCCGAACTCCAAGCTCCTCCCCTTACCCATAATGCTGCCCTGTCTCCTTCCTTCACTCAGATCTCGTTTGCCGCTGCAAAGCTACACATCGTGGTCTCAGAGCTCCAGGCTGTATTTTGGTAAGTGACTATTTTTGTGGTAGTTTAGACTAAATTTATTCCCATCCTTTTTCCTTTTTCACCTCTCCATACCGCGTTTGTCTGTCGGATAAAAAAAAAAAAAGTTAAAGTTCAAAGTAGTTTGTGGTAGTTAGCATAGTCTCTCGCTCCCTCTCCCGTAGCATGTGTGTGTGAGTGTTTACGGGTAATGTTTGGGATGTTTGTGTTCCCTAGTATGGCTGAAACCCCCAAGCCTGTGTTTAGGAAATGCACAGAGTGTGGCCATAAGCTCTCCCCAGCCGATGGCCACACTCTGTGTATAGCGTGTTTGGGCATGGCCCATTTGCTGAACTCTTGCCATATTTGCGTGAGTTTCAACCCGCAGGCCCTTAAGGATAGGAGGGCTAAGCTGGTTATGAAAGGTCTGCTCTCTTCTTCGGGGACTGCTGTCCCCATTACCGCATCGGCGGCCTCTACCTTGGCTGCTTCTACTTCCTCTCCTCCCCAGGCCTCTGGGACTCAACATCCGGCCATGAGGTCTGGGGAAGGAGAAATACTAAAGAAGGACAAGTCTAGGAAGTGGTCTCCGGACCGCTTGGCTGCAGGGAACCTCCTGCTAAATCAAAGACCCCTCCTAGGCCCAATAGCCCTCGGCTCCGATTACCCAGGTTCTCCCTGGAACAGGAGGTATCTAGGCCCCCATCTAGAGGTTGCCCTCATCAGCATTACCGGCCGGTGTCGGTGACTTCTTCATCTAGGTCGACTTATTGTATGAGCGAGGCAGAGATGGACAGGATGATGCGGAAGTTCATCCGCACCCAGATCCAGATGGTAATCTTGCCAGCCCCCTGTCCCTCCAGTGCATGGAGTTCGCAGCCCTTCTTCACCCCCATAACTCCTTCTCTGATCCAACCGTTGGTTTTCGAGTCTGTGGATCCAAGGACCTTCAGGGTTGGGGGGTCGACGCCGAAGGTACCTTGTAACTCGACACCGGCCATTACCTTGAGTGTGTCAGATCTGAGCTCTCGGAGCCATAGTCTGGGTGTTGGATCCAAGGGGGGCACTATCAGCTCCAAGCCTTTTGGAGCACAGTATCCCTCTCAGCACTGGCAATATCGGCTCTGACGTCCCTGTCGGATCTGAGGGGAACGGCTCCCTTGCTTATTTCCCAGGAAGTGCACTCCCCCTTGGCTTTTGACATGGTTGAGAGAGTCCTCTTGAGTGCTTCAAGACCCCTGACCATCTCGTCTTCAGATTCCACCCAACTCCCTGGGCTCTGGGTTCGGCCCCGACATTCCTGTCCTCTCAGGGACAGCCCATGCTTGCTGTGCCTCAGGGAGCTCCCATTCGAGAGCAGCATGAAGCTTGCAAGTCCTCCACAGAGTCCCACTGACGAGGCTCCTTGCAAGCAGACTTGCAAATGGAGGCAGCTGGACTCCTCTCCAGAGTCTCTCACAGATGACACCAACTTGGAGGAAGGGGAAGTTTCCCCCAGGTCACCCCCCGAAGATGTATCCTGTGGAGACATCATGAAACTCCTTTGCCAAGGGGGGGGGGGTTCCGCCCAAAAAAACAACCCCAGATGAGTTGATGTTCCTAGAGGCATTTGGCACGGGCCCATCTACCTCCTGGGTGTCCCCTCCCGTAGACCCACTTGTGGACCTGGTAACATCTCGGGCATGGAAGGAACCTGATACTGTGGAGCCTATTCCCAAGCATCCAGATAAGATTCTCTGCTCCCCTCCAGACAGGGCTAGTTGGAGTAAGGGGTCCCCGGTAGATGCCATGATGGTGGCAGCCACCACAAAGAAAAAGCTCGCACAGGAGAGCTTTACAGTCCATCCTCTTGACTGGGAGTCGAGGACTATGGACCGTTTGGGAAAACGGGTGTGTGCTTCAGCAACCTTTACCATAAGGGAGCTGAACTATATGGCACATGTCATCTGACTGCAGCCTGACTTATGAAGTCGCTGAGTCGCCCCCGGAGTCCACATTAGCGGAGGGCAAGAAGACGTTCTCTGCATGAATGGCCACTCTTAAGGCAGTAACCAATACGTCCTTGCGCCTCCTTTCTCATGCCATGGAGGGAGCCGCTAGGGCGGCCGGGTCCAGTGTTACCATGAGGCATCGCACCGGGCTCTGGCTGTGTCAATTCTCAGAACCCTTCAAAGTGTCCTTTGCTAATACTCCCTATGATGGTTCTTCCCTGTTTGGGAAGTCTGTGCGAGAAACACTGGTCCAGAGTGAGAAGGACGGGAAGACACTGTCTGCCGTCGGGATCCACTTCTCACCCCCTCAAAGATCCTTCTCCAGGAATCAGCGAGGGGTAAAGAAGATGTGGTTCTGAAAATCTCAGTTCTCCCAGGACACTCTGGACTCATCTTCCCCCAGAGGCAGAGGGGGTCGTGATAGACGCCTGCCCAGAGGCAGAGGGGGTCGGAGAAATTTCGGGTCTCGAGAGCTGTTCTCAGACAGGCCTGTGCAGCAGCCCTGAGGGGCTGCCCGACTGCTCGTCTCTGTTGGCAGTCGAAGGTCGCCTCTTGCTACACCCAATGGAGTGAGAGTCCGTAACAATAGACCATTGGGTGTTGCAAATCATATCCAGCGGTTATTGCATCCCATTCATAGAGCCACCTCTTCAGACATTCCACCCGAGTAGAGGGAGGTAGCAGCACTGGAAATAGACAAGCTGCTAAGAAAACGAGTCATCCAAACTGTCCACCCAGACCAGTCCGGATCGGGCATTTATTCCAGGCTCCTTTTATTGCAAAAAAGATGGGGGGACCTAAGACCCATTCTGGATCTTTCCACCTTCGACAAAGAAAAATTCTGGATGGTCACCCTTCAGTCCATCCTGCCCTACCTGCAGGAAAAAGATTGGATGTGCTTAATCGACCTCCAGGACGCGTACTATCATATCAAAATGAACAGGTGCTTCCGCAGGTTTCTCCATTTCCGGCTGGGGGCCAATCATTATCAGTTCAGGGCCCTCCCCTTTGGTCTCACAGCAGCCCCCAGGGTGTTTACCAAAGTGATGGCAGTAGTAGCGGCTCACCTGAGACTCCAGGGAATTCAGGTCTCCCCTTACCTGGATGATTGGCTCCTTGCTGCCCCCACCAGGCGTCTGCTGTGCCAAGCCAGGGATTATTTCATAGTATTAGCAAACAGTCTGGGCATTACCATAAACCTCAGCAAATCATCACTGACTCCAGTCCAGACTCTAGACTTCGTAGGAGTTTGGTTGGACTCCATACAAGTGGAGGTTTACCTCACTCCAGAAAGGGTACACAGTTTAAGACTTCATGTTTCTTACATTCTCCAGGCTCATCTTCCTTCAGGGGAGACTGTTCTGCGGGCTCTGAGTTCCATGGCAGCCACAATCAATCTTCTACCCTTTGCACGACTTCATATGTGAGTTCTCCAGTGGACACTATAAGTTCAATTGTCTCTACTAGATCTAACCTTGTCCCATCCAGTTCGGATTTCCGGGGCTTGCAGAGGTTCTCTTCTCTGGTGGATTGTCTCCCCGGACCTTGTCAAAGGACATCCCTTTGTTTCGTCCCTTCCCACAACCACAGTGACGACAGATGCTTCCCAGCTGGGGGGCGGGGTATTGCTCAGGAAGAACTGCCCAAGGCACGTGGTCCCCTTCTGAGACCAATTTGCATATCAACGTCCTGGAGATGAGGGTGGTTCTTTTAGCATTGCAGTTCCTTCATTCCCATCTTCCTCTAGGGACTATTTCTATTCAGTCAGACAACACTCCGTTTGTTGCACGGCCATGAGAGTGTGGGAATGGGCAATCTCCACCGGCTGCTTTCTGGTGGCAACGCACATTCCGGGAAGGTCCAACATTCTGGCGGACAGGCTCAGCAGGACTATTTTGACACCTTATGAGTGGTCTCTGAATCTTTCAGTAGTGGATCTTTCTCAAGTGGGGTCGGCCTTGCTGCAATCTCTTCGCATCTCCTTCCAACACAAAATTTAGCGAGTTCTTTGCTCTGAACCCCCTCTCAGGGGGGACACCCAGAGGCGCACTGGTTCATGCTTGGCCTCCCAGTCTTCTTTATGTTTACCCCCCCCCCCCCCATTACCTCTCATTCCAAAATTTCTACAGAAAGCTCACAGGTTGGGAAACTCAGTAATCCTCATTGCCGTATACTGGCCTCGTCAAGTCTGGATGTCCTTCAAGGATGCATCTGCAGTCTTTACAAATGGGTTGTCCTGTCGTCAGGCAGCCCTTCGGTCGGCCGGATTCCAAAGTCTGGGTCTGGCTTCGGCTGGTGTCGCACTTCACCCGACGTCATCGCGGCAGTTATTCTGGTATAAAGGCATCAGCCGACGCCATTTTCCTCAGTCTTTCTTGCCGCGTGGCGCCCGAAGCAGAAGCTGTTCGCAAGTGCCGGTCGGTCAGATCCAGAGATTACTACTACCAAATACTACTTCGAAGACTTCTATAAAGCTAAGTACCCGTTGGGGACTCTTTCTTGCCTCAGCCGATGTCAGAGAAAGTTAATAACTGTTTATCTTGTGGGAAACAAATACCTCATAAAGATTTCCACAAATATTGCATACATTGTTTAGGCCCAGACCACGACATAGCAGCTTGTCTAGCCTGTGCTTCTTTTAACCGACGGACGCTTAGACGTCGATCGGACTTTGCTGAACAGATTTTCGGCTCCGATTTTGCCTACATTATGCCGTCGGATCCTCCGACTACGCAAATAATCAAAAAACGCAAAGAAAAGGACAGACACTCGCGGTCCGCGGTTTCGGCCGAAACCGCGGTTAAGCAAACCACGAGTGTCTCGGTTTCGGCCGAAACCGAGCAAGCGGTTCTTTCTTCAGCCGATAACTTGCCTTCTACCGAGGCCTCTTCTAACCTGGTAGAAACGGCTTCTGAGATCCAACCTTCTGTTGCGGTTTCACAGGATTTATCTGACACCATTCCCCTGGATGTTTCAACCCCTGCACGTGGAGCTGCTAGGCCTCCTCCAGCTATGTCTATTAAGGCCTTTGCCAGGGCTAAAGCAGCCAAAGCATCAAAACCTGTGCCAGCCAAGCCCCCCTCTCACAGGCCCAGCACCAGCTCCCATATGCTTTCTTTGGCTGAGGATCTCATCTCCTTAATTCGTGGAGCCCAGCCTCATCCAGACAGGGCCTCTCCCTCCTCCAGAAAAGAGGCCTAGAGCAGAGCCCCCTGAGCCAGTAGCCACAGATGATTCCTCTGATGACTCAGAACATACAGACCCTCCTGAGGCTTCTTATTCTCCTTACGAAGACTCTGATGCTGAGGAGTCCATCCCTTCAGCCTCTCCTCCTGAGGAATTTTCCTTTGGGGAAACCTTGCATGCTATGAGGGAACAATTTCAGTGTCAGGGCCAAGATTTCTCAGACTCTAGAAAAAGGCTTAGGACCCTTCTACATTTGCCACAGCATAGGCCTTTAGCTATACCTCCAGTTCTTCCTGTTGTTGATGATGCATTTAATGATGCCTGCACTGCTCCTGATTCTTTACCTCCGGCTCCTGCCAAGCCCGATAGGTACTACAGGGTCCCGGACACTCATCACCACTTATATAAGGCTCCTTTTGCAGACCCAGAGACTATCTCCCAGGGTCCTAAAGCTGTAGCAGCTACTTCTTCTAAAAACCCCCTCCCCTCTGAAAGGGAATCCAGGTCCTTAGAGAGATGGGGTAAAAAAGTTTACACCTCTGCTACTTTGTCAGCTAGAGCTTTGAACTGCCAATTTCATATGATTCAATATCAAGAGTTTATGCTTGACCAGTTGACTAAAAGCTGTCCTCTGAAGAATCTTTAGATAAAAAGTATGTTCAAGAAATGGTACATAACATACAGCAGGTTAGTAACCATTCTTTAAAATGTGGCTATGATGCACTGGAGGCTTCCTTTAGATCAGCCATGACTGGCACAGTTATCAGAAGGCATGCATGGTTGAAAGAACAGGCATTACCAGACCATGTCAAATCTAAGCTTTTGGATGCACCTATGGACAAGGTCAATTTATTTGGTTCCCCTGCACAGCAGGTACTAAAAAAGATGGAAGACAAAGCGAAATCTGTGCAAACAGTGAAAGATTTCTTACAAGTTCAACCTCCAAGGTTTAGCAGGAACTGGCCCTCCAAGAATTGGTCCTTTCCGGACTCCTCTAAGGCACAAAGAGGCAGGAATAGGCGCTCTAGAGGCAGAAACCAATCCAGGGGTGCCTACAGGGGTCACCAGTGGCAAGGTAACAACCAACGAGGCACGGATACAGCCACCACCACTACAACAACTCAATCACAGTGACTTGGCGGTGGCACCGCCTACCAGGGAACAACTGGAAGCACCCTTAGGCGGAAAGCTAACCTTATTTTCAAGAAACTGGCACTGCATTACAAGAGAAAAATGGATTTTGCAAACTATAGACCAAGGTTACAGGTTCCATTTCCATACTCTACCAGGAAAGAGAGGAATGCCAAACCTACCACCTACTCAAAGGACAGAAGCTCTAAAACAAATATCTCAATTATTAAGAATGAGAGCTGTGGAAAAGGTACCATCTATGGAGCAAGGGAAGGGATTTTACTCCAGACTCTTCCTGGTACCAAGAAAAGAAAACAAATGGAGGCCTATTCTAGACCTGTCCACTTTAAACACATTCCTCATTGTTCCAAAATTCAAAATGCTGACCCTACAACAGCTTCTTCCCATGCTGGGCAAGGAGTCTTGGCTGGTAACTCTAGATCTCAAGGAGGCATACCTGCACGTCCCCATAAGACCAATTTGCAGAAGATACCTCAGATTTCTTGCAGGATCAGAGCATTATCAATTCTCAGCATTGCCCTTTGGCTTATCTACTGCACCCAGAGTGTTCACGAAATGCCTGGCTTCAGTAATCGCTCATTGCAGACTTCAGGGGTTTCAAATCTATCCCTACCTGGACGACTGCCTGATACAAGCGGACAACAAAAACAAACTAACAGAAGACTTACAAAGAGTCATCTACCTGCTGCAAGCCCTGAGATATACAGTCAATACAAAAAAGTCAAGGCTGATTCCATCCCGAAGAATAACTTTTCTGGGTGCAGAACTGGACACATCAAAACAAATGGCATTTCTAACTGCAGAAAAGAAAGAGCAACTTCCTCTCTACTTCTTGGCATTAACAAAGCAGAACCATCTAACTGCAAGAAAAGTGCTACAAGCTCTAGGCTTCATGGCATCCTGCATAATACTGGTCCCTCATGCCAGACTGCATATGAGAAAGCTACAGTGGTACCTAAAGAATTTGTGGTCCCAGCACAAGCACAGCCTAGAAACCAAAATCCCAATGATCCCATGCCTGAAGCAAGAGTTCCTATGGTGGGCTCAGGCCTGCCAATCAAACACAGGATTGCCCTTCTGCAAAAGTCAACCAAGACAAACCATCACGACAGATGCCTCAGACCTCGGTTGGGGGGCACACATGATGGGCAAGTGCATTCAAGGCCTATGGACTCAAGACCAGCTGCATCTGCACATAAATCTAAAAGAAATGATGGCAGTAAAATTGGCAATCAAGGCATTCAGACCTTTTCTCCAAGAAGGCCAGTTGATGATAAGGACAGACAACACCACAGTTATGTGGTACATCAACAAACAGGGAGGCACACACTCATACCCTCTATGCCGGCTGGCACTGGACCTATGGGATGTGGCTCTGAGCTACAACATTCAGTTACAAGCAATTTATGTACCAGGAAAGGAAAACATTCTAGCAGACATATTAAGCAGAACTACAACAGATGCCCACGAATGGATGCTGCATCCGGACATCTTCAAAACCATCACAAGAGAATGGGGATTACCACAAATAGACTTGTTTGCATCCCCACACAATCACCAGTTGAAGAAATTCTGCACAAGGACTTACCACCCACTTGCTTGGAAGGTGGACTCCCTATCTTTCAGTTGGAAAGGCCTGACAGCATACGCATTCCCACCACTCCCTTTGATGCACAAGGTGCTTCTGAAGATCAAAGAGGAACGTCCGAGGATCATTCTGATAGCCCCAGACTGGCCAAGGCAACATTGGTATCCACTGCTGAGGAGCATGTCCCGGGAACAAATATGGACACTGCCCCTGATCCCATTACTGCTAACACAGAACAACTACAACATCCTGCATCCAAACCTAAAAACTCTGCAGCTAACTGCCTGGAACATTACATAACAGCAATTAACCCAAATTTATCCCAAAGGGTTAAAGACATAATCCTGGAGGCTCGTAGACCTTCAACAAGAAAGAATTATGCAGCAAAATGGAAAAGATATCTCATCTGGAGTACTGCAAAGGGGCAAGATGTGACACTGGTGAACATAGCCAACATCCTGGAGTACTTGGCGGAGCTCTTCCATACAGGCCTGTCCTATTCTTCCATCAAGATACATGCATCAGCTATTTCAGCAGAATACAGCTTGGATCCTCCTGTCTTCTCGCATCCTCTGCTCAGACAGTTTCTGAGAGGAATTAAAAATGTAAAACCTCCCAGGAAACCTCCATTGCCAGCATGGGACTTGAATTTTGTCCTAGAAAAACTGACTCTTCCTCCTTTCGAACCAGCAGCAACAGCAGAATTACAATACTTATCCTGGAAGACTGCTTTCCTGCTGGCAATAACTTCAGCAAGAAGGGTCTCTGAACTACAGGCATTAATGGCAGTGCAACCCTTCCTGATCTTCCATCAAGATAGAGTGTCCATGAGAACAAATCCTACATTTATGCCTAAGGTGGTATCCAGAGTCTCTTTAAATCAGGCTATCCACCTTCCTACATTCTTCCCCAACCCACAGAACAGGGGAGAAAGGCTCTTACATACCTTGGATGTACACAGACAATTACGCTACTACCTGGACAGGACAAAAAACAATAGAAAAACTGACCAGCTTCTGGTAGCATATGCAACAGGAAAGGAAGGAAAACCAATTTCTAAACAGACAATCTCCAAATGGATAGGAAATTGCATTAGATTTTGTTACTCCTACCATGGAAAGAAAACTCCAGAGAACATTAGGCCTCACTCCACAAGGGCTACAGCCACTACCACAGCTTTCTTACGAGGAGTGGCTACCAAGGACATTATAGAAGCTGCTACTTGGACCTCCGTGCATACATTTGCCAAGCATTATAACTTACCTCTGTACTCTAGATCCCGTGCTGGTTTTGCCACTGCTGTTTTGCAAGGGATCCTAACTACACCATAATCTCTTCTCATTTCCTCCTCCCCTAGTTTAGCTATGGTATTCTACCCATTTGTAAAGACTGCAGATGCATCCTTGAAGGACATAGTACAGTTTTGTACCTACCATAAATGTAGATGTCCGAGAGGAATGCATCTGCAGTCAGGATTACCCACCCTCCTTCCCCTCTGAGGTACTCCTAGGGTATTTACCAATCTTCAGCTAGCTTGGGGGGGATCTATTATGGTGTATTTGTTTGTATATATGTACATACATGCTTATTTGTGTGTTTGCTCTCTACTATTTGGAAACTTTGGCATTTATCCAAATTTAGCCATCCAAGAGGGCACTTGGCATCTGGGGCAAGAAACACTGAGGAAAATGACGTCGGCTGATGCCTTTATACCCGAATAACTGCCGCGATGACGTCGGGTGAAGTGCGACACCAGCCGAAGCCAGACCCAGACTTTGGAATCCGGCCGACCGAAGGGCTGCCTGACGACAGGACAACCCATTTGTAAAGACTGCAGATGCATTCCTCTCGGACATCTACATTTATGGTAGGTACAAAACTGTACTTTCCCCTCCCTTGGGTCTCACCTGGCAAGTGCCACCATGGATCTTGGATCTAGTTAAGGATCTCATTTCGCATCCCTTGGGGATTCCTCACCCAGACCTGGACAGTCTGAAACCCACTGCTTGGCTGCACCAGTTCCACTAATGATTAGGACACCCAGCTTATCCTCTCCAATTAAAACCACTTTGGTGGCGGCTCACAAGTCTTCCACCAGGAAAATTTATCGCAGCAAGTGGAAACGATTTTCTATATGTGCCTCTCGACAGGACCTAGACCCGTTCATGGCTCTGGTTTCAGCTGTTCTGGAATTTCTAGCAAGTATCTTTCACCAAGGTGCTAGTTCCTCTACCGTTAAAGTCCAACTGGCTGCCATCTCTAACTTCCATGTGGGGAAAACATGGCTTCACTAGCTTCTTCCAGACTTTGCAAGACCTTCCTTAAAGGTACTTTCCTTTTAAGACCCCCCAGTGAAAGATCCTACACCTCCTTGGGACCTCACCTTGGTACTTCAGGCTCTAGTGTCTCCTCCCTTTGAGCCTGTGGCATCAGTAGATTTACAATTCCTATCTTGGAAAACTGCCATTTTGGTAGCTATCACATCTGCTAGGAGGGTATCGGAACTTCAAGCATTTTCCATTAAAGTTCCTTACATGGTTTTTCATAAGGGCAGTCTTTCCCTCCGTACTAATCCTTCCTTTCTTCCCAAGGTAGCGTCAGAAGCCAATATTAATCAAACTATCAATCTCCCTGTTTTCTTTCCAAATTTCCAAAATAGGGGTGAATACAAATTGCACTTGCTGGACATGCATAGACAATTGAGGTTTTATGTACACAGAACAAAATCCTTTCATAAATCTGATCAGTTGTTTGTATCCTATTCAAAACTTTTTCTTGGCAAGCCAATTTTAAAGTGACCATTGCTTGCTGGATTTCCCAATGTATCATGCAAGCATATTCTGATAGAGGCATTTCCCCTCCTGGTCGAGTGAAAGCCCACTCCACTAGGTCCACGGCTGCCTCAGCAGCTTTTTGGTCTAAGGTGTCGCTGGATAACATTTGTTCTGCAGCTTCATGGTCCTCATCTCATATCTTCATATCTCATTACAAGTTAGACATCGTATCCAGGAATAGGGCATCCTTTGGTTCTGCGGTGCTCCGGAATATCCTTCCATGAGGGCCACCCAGGTGTTGGTAGCTGGGGACTCTGTCCCACAGGATGAAGACCAAATGAAGTCAACTACTTCAGATAAAGAAGTTATGTACTCACCATAACGTTCCATCTGAGTAGTTGTACTTCATTTGTCTTCACTCACCCCCCCCCCCTTCCTTCCCCCTGACCTTGTCATTTTTGTTCTAATCTTGCATTTGGGAGAGGAGGACTGTAGTGGCTCTCCTGGTTTATGCTTGGCTTAGTTATTGTGAGCCATTAGTGGTAAGGTCTGATTGGGTTGGGCTTGTGTTTTCTTGAGCAGCGAACTCGATCTGAGGGAAGGAAGGAGACAGGGGAGCATTATGGGTAAAGGAAGGAGCTTAGAGCTCAGATCAGATGCTAGTGATGCGGCCATCTCGGATCCAAATACACACAGGTTGAAGACAAATGACGTACAACTGCTCAGATGAAACGTTATGGTGAGTACATAACTTCTTTATAATCCCTTTGCACAAAGGTGGGCCATCTACAGACCTTGTAAATTTCAGGCCCATAAGTCTCACTAGTCTCATATGCAAAGCCATCTAAAGAATAATGACATAGGAAACCTCCAGACACTGAACCCAACCCAATTTGGTTTTGTCAAGGGCAGGTCATGCCTACTCAAACTAGTGGACTTCTTTGAGAAAGTCACCAAAGCAATGGATGAGGGAAAAATAGTTCACACTGCCTACTTTGCCCATCCAAGGAATTTGAAACAATAGCCCACACAGGCATTGTTGTTCAGAACTCAAAAGGTTAGGTATAAACCTTTGTGTCACCCGGTGGATAACCAGCTGGCTCACAGACAGGACTCAGGAAGTTAGAATTGGGGAGACCCTCTGGGATTGGTCCTGGGACCGCTCCTTTTTGGCATTTACTTCTCTAAAATCAAGGCAAAAGTCATTGACAGATGACTGCAAATTAGAATCAGTCATAGTATCCCCCATCATCACAGATGTTCTCCAGGAAGGGCTGTGGTTTCAGAGCTATGGACTAAATCTAAATACCAAGAAATGCATAATAGTATCCTTTGAGAAGTCATCCTCTCCTGGTATCGATAACACACCCCTAAGAGTTGACCCAGTAGTCAGGGACTTGGGGACACACATAGTAATCTGGCTTTTGACCATCATGTGTCTACAGTAGTGAGAAAATCATTCTATGCTGTGCAGCTTATAAACAGAGGTATGGCATCTAGGTCCAAGGAAGTTATTGTTTCACTGTATTTGGCATTCATCAGACCTGTCATTGAGTACAGTACTCCCTTTGCTATGTACTTAGCCAGGTACATCCAACAACTGGAACATCCACAGAAGTTCTTCATTAAAAGAATATAGGGAGTAAGTAACATATCTGATATAGACCACTTCAAGGCCCTGTCCCTGCATATTCTAAGGATTTCAACCTTGCCTGTGATATAAATAGGACCTACTGGAGAGTCAGGTATGTATCCTAGAGACTACCCTTCTCTAGAACAGGCTCCCCATCCATGTGAAGCGAGTTCCTCCCTAACCCAATTCAGGTGTAACTTGGACAGTTGAGTAGGGACTGGAAATTCATCCGTGGTTTGGCACCTGTGTTTCTGATTGACAAGGCAGCTTGTAAATGGTTCATATTCCAGGCCTCTGCTTGTAAATGTTTCATCTTCCAAGCCTTTGCTTACACTTATCATGGGTGCAAGAACTTGTCAGAGATTTGGGATGTATGGCTAGGCTTAAAAATGGCCTTATGTTTGTTAGGTTCATAGGTGTTTACTAGGCTATGAACTTTTACAGAGGAAATTTCAGAGGTAGTTTTATGGGAAAATTTCAAGGAAAATTTCAGTTCTAAGTGCCTGCATCAGTACAAGCACAGCTAATCCCTGCTGCATGATGCCCAATCCTCGCACAAACATGACATCTTTTTACAGGCCCAGTAAATAGGTAAAATATCCCTCTGGCCAATGATAAGAAGCACACTCCAAGGTTTCCTCAGTGATTTTCACCATAGACTGAGACCAGGCTACTCTCCAGTGTCACTAGAGTGCAAACCTAACCCTTCTAACTTTAAATCACTGAAAAAGTTTGGAAATGCAGTAAACAATCAATGTAAACAGTAATTTAAGCTGAAAGTGCAGGAAATGCATCATGTAGGGAAGTAGCTACTGGTGGGTCAGTGTTAAGTCGACCTGCTTGACCAAGGACTCGACCTCTGCCAGGCTATGGGAAAGCTGAACTTATTACTGCCCCATTTAAAAAATAGCTTCTGTTTACACTTTGCAGAAGATGTATTTGAGAAACTGGAAGAAAGGGGGAATGACTATTCAGTCTGTCAAGCAGTTGGTTTTCTCTCTCCTTTACCAAATTACAGAAGACACTACCACACCAAAAGATGGCTATTCTAGCAAAGGTAGGGAAGAGGAAACACCAGAAAGATCAGAAAGATTGGTCTAAAAAATGGCAAGGTGATCAAAAGGAAAAGCCGGGGGGCACATGAGGCCAAGTTCCAAAGAGGGAACAGCATAGAGGAGTCATCTCACAAACCCTACCTCAACCTATAAGCTCAGACAGCTTCCAGTCCAACATGTCTTGCCCTCTAAAGACACGAGACCAGTTTGGTATCTTTTGTCAAACAATGGGAGACTTATGGAGATTTTGAAACAAAGATGCAAACTGTAATTCTTTTAAATATAGTGTCCCAGGGATACAGACTTCACTTCCACACATTGCTAACACCCAACGGTTGGCCAGACCTGCCCCCAAATCAGTGGGCAGAGGCTCATAAACAAGTGCTTTCCCTCTTAAGCATGGGGGCTATTCAACTGGTACCAGAAGAGGAAAAGGGACAAGGTTTCTACTCCAGGCTTTTTCTGGTACCCAGAAAAGACAAATCATGGCATCCAATCCTGGACCTGTCTACATTAAACACCTTTCTGGATATTCCAAAATTCAAGATGCTGACTCTTCAACAATTACTTCTTATGCTAGGCAAAGATGCCTGGTTGGCAACTCTGGATTTAAAAGAAGCATACCTGCACATCCCAAGCAGGGAATCTTGCAGAAGATACCATGCTTCAAAGCAGGCTACTTGCATTATCAGTTCTCTGCACTGCCCTTTGGCTTGTCTACTGCGCCCAGGGTATTCACAAAGTGCCTGGCTCCAGTTATTGCATTTTGCAGGCAAAGAAATATTCAAATATATCCATACCCGAACGATTGTCTAATCCAGGCAGAAAACCAGGGCATACATTTAATACATCTGGCATTTGTAAAAAGTGTTCTGACTTGTCTGGGGTACACCATACACAAAAAGAAATCACAACTGGTACCCTGTCAACAGATTACATTCCTGGATGCAAGCTTGAATACAACTGCCCAGATGGCTTTCCTCACACCAGAAAAGCAAATTCATTTGGTAACTTACTTCAAACAAGTGGCCACAAAAGCCCTGCTATCTGCAAGACAAATACTGCAAGCCTTGGGGTTCATGGCCTCCTGCATTCTTCTAATTCCATATGCAAGACTGCATATGAGGAAACTACAGTTGCATCTAAAAAGTCTATGGAGTCAACATTGTCACAGCCTGGAAACAATGATTCCTATCATACGTTGCCTACGCCTGGAGTTCCTATCAAAACAAGGGACTACCATTCACACTACCCCCTGCCACCCAAACCCTAACTACAGATGCATCAGATTATGCATGGGGGTGCTCACCTGGCAGGGAAGTGCATTCAGGGCAAATGGAACCCAAATCTAATGCACCTACACATCAATCAAAAAGAATTGTTAGCTATACAGAATGCTCTGACAGCCTTCAAGGACTACATTCTTTCAGGACAACTAATGGTAAAGACAGACAACGCCACGGTTATGTGGTACATAAAAAGCAGGGGGTACACATTCCTACCCCATCTGCAGACTAGCCATGGCATTGTGTTACACAGCTTTGAGCTACCAAGTGCATCTACAAGCTCAATTCCTGCCAGGAAAATTGAATACACTGGCAGACGGACTAAACAGAAACCTCATGGACCCACACAAGTGGAAACTGGAACCATGGATTTTCAACATGTTGACAAGCGAATGGGGGAGCCCAGACATTGATCTATTTGCCACCCCCCAGAACTACCAGTTGGACATGTTTTGCACAAGGACTCCCCACAAACAAGCCTGGAAAGTGGATGCTCTGTCCTTCAGCTGGAAAAACCTATCAGTCTACGCCTTTCCCCCTCTGCCTCTGCTCTCCAAATTTCTACTAAAAGTCAAACAGGACAAACCAAGGATGATTTTGATTGCTCCAGACTGGCCGGGCCAAGACCTGGTACCCCCTCCTGAGCAGTGTGTGTCACAATTATCTCCATGGTACCTGCCTCAGACCCCCTTCTCTGCTGTCTCAGCAGGAGAACCAAATTCTGCACCCTCAGCTTCCAACATTGAACCTTGCAGCTTGGATAATCACTTAAATTCACCCTTATCATCCCTCAGCAAACCTGTGATGGATGTCATCTTGGAGGCAAGGAGACCTAGTACTAGAAAATCTTATGCTGACAAATGGAAAAGATTCTGTGCCTGGAACCAATCTTTAGGGATGAACACAGCAGCGCCCAATTTACCTCAGATTTTGCAATACTTAACTGAGATGCTTCACAAGGGCCTGTCTTTTTCCTCCATTAAAATCCACGCCTCAGCTATTTTAGCTCATTATAACACCGATCCTCCCCTCTTTTCTCATCCTCTGCTCACGCAGTATCTCAAAGGGGCAAAAAACTTGAGACCACCCAGGAGAGCCCCAACCCCTGCATGGGACCTTCATTTTGTTTTGGAGAAACTCTCTCTACCTCCTTTCGAGCCAGCTGATACTGCTGACTTAAAATGTTTTTCTTGGAAAACAGCCCTCCTTTTCGCAATCACTTCAGCTAGAAGGATATCTGAATTATAGGCCCTTATGGCAGTGGAGCCTTTCATCATCTTTCATGCGGGCAGGGTATCTCTGAGGACCAAGCCATCCTTCATGCCCAAGGTGGTTTCCAGTGTGGCTCTTAGTCAGTCCATTCGTTTGCCAACCTTCTTTCCCAATTCACAAAACAAAGGGGAATGGATTCTGCATTCCTTGGATGTGCACAGACAACTTAGATTCTACTTGGACAGGACTAAACCTCAAAGAAAATCTGAACAACTGCTGGTAGCATTTGCTGCAGGGGCAGAGGGGAAGGCTATTTCAAAACAAACCATTTCTAAATGGATAAGCCATTGCATTAATTTCTGCTACAAGCACCACGGAAAGCCTATCCCCCAGGGGATCAGATCTCATTCCACCAGGGCTGCATCTACTTCTGCAGCCTTTCTCAGAGGTGTTTCTACCAGGGACATCCTGGAAGCTGCTACCTGGAGCTCTGTACATACTTTCACCAAGCATTATCATTTACCAATTTTCTCTAAATCCAGAGCTGGCTTTGCCACTGCTGTCTTGTAGAGCCTTATAGCTGGCCCTAATGCTGTATAAACTCCTCCTCCCAACCATAGCTTTGGGAATGTACCCAAATGTAATGACTGCAACACTGAAACATGAAGAACATAGTACAGTTGTGTACACTTACCATAAATGTAGATGTTCGAGTGTATTCACTGTTGCAGTCCTGGTTACCCTCCCTCCAGCCCCTGACTTCTGTTGTCTATAACTCTATTCTTGTTTACTATGCTTAAAGCTTTCTGGTGTATTTGCTTTTTTTTGGAGGTGTAACCTTTTATATAATTGCTTCCCATTATGGGGGCACCTGACATCTGGGGCAAGAAAAAACTGAAAAAATGGCATCGGCTGCATGTTTTATACCCGTGACATCCTGACGTCATGGAAGAAGGGACAGCAACTGATGCAGGAACCAAGACTTTTCTAATACGGCCGACTAAGGGCAACCTGCCAACAGATTACCCAAATGTAATGACTGCAACAATGAATACACTCGAACATCTACATTTATGGTAAGTGTATACAACTGTACTTTCTGCTTCAGTGTGTGGACCTCTTGACCCCGAATAAGGAATCATTTGTACACCCCAACCTGAAGATTCTAATGTTGGCAGCACTGATGATTTAGCACTCATGTCTTTTAAGAAAATTTTTCACAAGAATTGCTGCACATATTAAGGGAGGCTAGAAAGCCACGTATAGGTAAGGGAGTCATAGCTAGCTAAATGGAAAAACATTCTCCCTTTCATGACAACCGAGATGTATTAGTGTTTATGACCCTCGGCTACCTGTCATGCCTTTACAAGTCAGGATTATCTTATGCATCAGTGAAGGTACATGTTTTTGCCATCTCAGCCTATGCAACACCTTTCTTTACTTATTGCCACTGAAGCCTTTCCTGAAGGATGTCCTGCATTTCAGACAACCTAGAAAAGGGATAATTCCGTTATAGGATCACTGCTGATTTCTATAAAAGCATACTTTTGTACTATACCCCCCCCCCCCCCTTGATCCAACTGCTTCCACCCCACTAAGTTTTTTGACAGAAATAGTCTGTTAGTGACAGTAACCTCCGCTAGATTAAATTTGGAATTGTAAACCTTACTGTGCCATTCCTCATCTTCCGTAAGGACAAGGTCACCGTACATACTAAGCCTACCTTCATGCCCAGAGTTTTAAAAGGATTGTCTTTGAGTCATACTGCCCATCTAACTGTGTTTTTCCAGCTGTACAAAACAAGGCAGAGAGGATTTTACATTGTTGCAAAAAGGCAATTGAGATTTTGCTTGCACAGAATCAAAGAACTAAGACAATCTGTACAGTAGTTATTTCTGTTTGCAAAGGAGAAGGAGGAATCCTAATTCCAAATCGATTATATCAAAATGGCTAGCGCAAACTGTATTTTCTAATGTTATACCTATCATGACAAGACTTTATCAGAATAAGCTAAAGCTTACTGTACTAGGGCCAAAGCAGCCAACACTGTCTTTCTGAGAAGGAACAACACTTCAAGCTATGTGGTCGTCTGTTGACACCTGCGCCAAATGCTGTAACCTAGACATTTCCAGTGGCAGATTTAGGCACAGGGGAGAGTGTCACCCACTTTTTAAAGTCATTGTGCACCCGAAAAAAAAACTGCACTGTTCATTGTTTAAATTGGAAAATGTGCCACCAAAATGGTACATTTTTCCATTTCATCTTACCAGTTGCAGTCGGGTAATCTAGATGACGATCCTCAATTGCTCCTCCAACTGCATCTCATTGAAGTTGAGTGAAGGTGCATTTGATGACTGGTCATAGGATTTAGTTGTTGAAAAAAATAATCTGATGTTAATCTTCTTTCCATTCATCACTGATGGGTTCGATTCCGAGCCCTCAGAACCAAGTCGGCCTTTTTACCAAGCTCATGCCAGCCAAAAAACTTTCAAGCTAAGTCTCTACCCAGAATGCCTTTCTCCCTGTTACCTCAAATCTCGTTTGCTACATAGCCGTAAACCTGCGTTTCAGCCGAGCTCTCAGCTAAGTGGAACTTTATTGATATTTGTGTGAAAAATGTTCGATATCTTTGAATTTTGTTAAGCGATTAGTATTTCCAGTGTCTTTTCTTCTGTTTAACCTTGTTTTTCCTCTCTACCCGTTGTTACCGTTGGTAAACTTTCAAGTACCATTGTTGGTAGGGCCTTTCCTCCCTTACCCTTGTGGTATTTCTTAATACCATAGTTGATATTGTGTCTCTCCTGTTTAAACTATTAGCTGTGACTTTTATTCAGGTGTTTCCCTTCTTTTCTCTACATACCAGTGTATTGTTATTGTTGTGACATTTTTAAAGGAGTTGACTTTATTCTAGTTAGACTATACAGTGGGTATGTGGTGTCTTTTCTATCAAGATGTCAGATAAGAAGGGTACTTCAGGCTTTAAGCATTGTCATGTAAGGGCAAGTTACCCAATAGTGATTCTCATGATGACTGTGTATACTGTTTGGGAGTGTCCCACCTTGAGGTGCAGCCTCTGTGTGACATTTGCCAGAGTTTGTCAACACACTCTTAATGGGCGCAAAAATAAACTCATTCTGAAAGGGTTGCTCAAGTCTCCCTTCTCAGAGGCCATTTCTGCGATGGAGGTCTCAACCCCTCCTACTAAGGACAAAAATAGATCCCACAATGTTCCTTCTTCAAGCCTGGGAAATTGAAGGTCCCAACGTTATCTTCGGAGCATAAATCTGCCTCTATGGCTCTGTCTTCCTCGGCTCCGACCATCTCGAAGCCTTCGATACCAGCGCTTGTTTCGGTGGTTTCCTGTGTTGTGCAAGGACCTTTTACCTCTGTGACATATTAAATGGTGCAAAAAGAACTCTGGGTTGATGCTTCCAATTCTGTGACAGTCGAATACATCACAATTGGAGTCAAAGTCAAGAAGGAGGGACAAATGTTAAAAAATGGAGTTTTTTTAAATAATGGTATTGTTGTTATTCAGAAAGCAACTAGATTAAGATAATGCTTGCTAAAATGAAAAATAAGAATGCCAAATATTTACTAGTTCTTACTGATTCATTATAAAATTGTCACTTTTGTGAAAATCAGAACATCATTTTGAGATAAAATCTTGGAGACAGTTGAGAGGGTATGGTCTGATATAGTTTCTATTATGTTTCCAATCTGGGTAACCTTCCGATTCCAAGGAGGGAGCATTTAGTAAGGAAAACACTCTGGATATATAGATAATGGGACAAGATGCAGATGGCTGGATGGGAGGCAGTAGTCAAAGATAGGACATGAACTTTAATCACCAGATTATGTTAGAGGGTGAGTAAAACAAGACTGGTGTCATAATGAGACATTTAAAGCTCAAAACTATAAACACAAGCAAACACGCACTAACATTCCCTGGCACTTAAAAGTTTAAGCACATAAAGTAAGGCTGTCGTGCAGTTATTGAGTTCTGTTCCAGTCTGTACTATATACACCTGAAAAAGTGTGTAAAAATGAAACATGTGTTTTTCCCGTTTCAAAAGTGTATTTTATAACCTTGATTTTTATGGTCGACTTATTCATTCACCTTTGTCAAACACTGCATGGCAAAAATAATTGCACGCATGTCACCCTTCATTCTATACTTTATTTTGTTTTCTTTTAACTTAAAACCAGGTTTTGCAGATGATTTATAGATTTAAGTGGTGATCTTAATTAAGTGACATAAGTATGTGTGGGTGTGTCTGATCAGTTGAAGAAGTATCAGACCCAGCATCCAACAGATTGAAAACTTGAGCAAATATGTTGGTAGTGCTTTTAACCTGAATTGCAGTTGATTTTCATTAATGTATTGCTAAACACGAAACTACATTTTACAGCTAGTTACACAGTAAATACATTTTCCCCTAGAAAAATGATCACGCATATTAGACATCTGATGGATTCATCCAGACTGTAGACTATTGCACCAAAGCATATATGTGTCAACTGACCACTTAACTTCGCATCTAGTAAACCATAAGTTGCTATGTGAGATGACAGTGAACCATAAGTTGCTATATGAGATGACAGTTATTTATGAAACTTAATGGATAAAGTTATTTACTATGCAGTATGACTTGGGGTATTAGGTTTACCGCTTCCGGTACATAATTTTGTTATGTAAAGTACATCATGATTTGGTAACTTGATATAATATGTGATTACTTCTACTATATATTTTTTAAATATTCACAAACTGGAACGCACTACAGGATAGTAGCTTTTACATTTCTGAAGGATATAAATTCAGAAACTGAAATGCCCACATTATTTAGTGACTGTGGTCTTCAGCAGTTTGCTAGAAAACAATGCTTTTTACAAGGAGAAGACCAAAAATATTAGGCAAACAATCAATGTCAGTCGAGTCCTATGCTTCACATTGAGTACTCCTGCCCATGACACTTAATGACAATAATTAGAGTTATAGACTTTATTTACTTCAGAAAAGATGTATTAAATCACATTCTATTATTATATCAATGCCTCAAGTGTCCCTGATTATTTCCATATGTGTACCTGATCTGTTGAGAGTTTGAGAGCTATGCATACAGTCATCTGGTCTGCCCCTCTGAGTAGAAGGTTATACGATTTTTTATACTCTTCCAAGGATCATTTCCCCACCCAAATAATACTTAATTTTTATGACTCTGTTCTTTAAGCAGCCTCTTTTAAAAACACCATGTTGACTTTTGTTGAAATTCCAGAAAGCTATTCAAGTAATGATAGGCTATATCAGCTTCCAAAGTCTGGACTTTTTCATCTGAAGCATTTGTCTACATAAGTGCCACCCCCCACCCCCATGCATCCACAGTACAGATTACATTTGTTGTGGACAGAAACTTTTCATATTCTTCACAGAGCACATGCCAGGAATTGCAGGTGCACCTTAGACAGCAATACAGCTCAAACTGGGTTTGACTAATTAAATGCCACCTTATGAGTTTATCACGTTTACCGCCCTTGTTGTGCTATGCAAAAGCTGACTTTAGGTTCTGTATTTTTTTAACCTCCTGACCTGATTTGTTTCTTATTACATCAGTGAGTGTGTCCTCGAATCGCAATATGAGAAGCACTGGGGAGGGAAATTTTTGGATTTAGAGATTACTCTTCCAAGATGGCTGCACAGGCAGGCATAATGGAGGTGTCTGAATTTCAGCCTTCAGAGCCTCACCCTTGCTTTTAAGTAAATTCTGGGCTGCAGTAGCACTTGGAGAGGGCTGCCACTCCAGGCTCATGCCATCTGTGGTCTCGGGAGTGGTGACTGGTGAGTCATTATACAGTTTGTGGGTGGTAGCAGGTCCAAGATATCCAGAGAGAACTGACTGCTGAAGAGTACCCTCTTGTATGAGTTGCATTGCTTTTAGTGTTGCACGACCCCCCCCCCCCCCCGGTAGGGAGCACTAGTGGGTAAACGGAGAATAGCTATGCACATTTGCAGTTTAATAAACAGTAGTTTTCTAGTTAAAATGGTACTACCTTTATTTTGTCTGTGGATGTTTCAGTATCAGAAATTGAGCCGTGTTGTTAAGCTGCATCATTCCTTGATTGCATAGTAGTTTGAGCAGACATGACCCCAGTTTTCACAGCTATTTGAAGACTAACAGTCAGTCATGGTAGGGTATGGGGTTACTTTGCAGTAGTCCTTATTTGTTTTCTTTTTAGGCTGTCAGAGTGGCTCTGTGGTCCACATTTGACACCTGGAGTAAATAGGTAAATGAAATAAGTAATGACAAAGTGGAAAGACGTGGTTGCCAAGGCGATTAGGGTGGATGATTTGTAAAGGTAAAAGAGATGAGTAGCGAGTTGAGTAGCAGTGCTTGAATTTACACTTCTTAACTGGGAAGTCCAGCTGTAAGGTTCCATTTTCAGTGAAGTCTTAAACAGAGGAACAAATAATGCAACTGTAACCAATGAAAAGGACAACCAGTTTGCATAATATTAAGAACAAAAATGTTTAGCTGTCACACTTTTGTTGTACATACTAATAAGAATGTATGTTTCTCTGTATTTTTTTTCAGTAGTAAAACATGTAGAGCAATTCATTTTAGAGACATGATTGGAGTAATATTTTTGTACATATATAATGTGTGTGTATATGTGTTAGTCTGTATATACACCCCCCAAACACACACATACTGAAAGACAGCCTCTTTTAGTAGTTATCAAAGCAGAATTTGATTACAGAAATTTTGAGCTTCCTGTTTCAAAGTAAATGTTTAGGAAGAATGCCAAGTTTAGATTGTTCATGAGTATGTTAACTGTTTAAAAAGTGAATGACCAATGTGAAATATATAAGTTATGAAAAAGTAATTTAAAACGAACATTTTAGTCGCATTAAAAAGCTCCATAGGGTCTGTTATGTTAGTACAATTTAGGCAGCTTCTTGTTCATGTGTTTATGCCTGATGTGTGTTCACTGTTTGCGTGTTCTCCCAGTGTCTTTTGGAGTTTATTCTAGATATGTAGGATTGTTCCCACCCCCAACAACATGTTTGATTAGTTACACTAAATTGACATATATTTAATTTACCCAGGACCATTTCACTTTTAAATTTCTTTAGTGGTTGACTTTTTTCTACATCTCATGCTGGAACCAACCCAAGACTAACAGTTATTGTTTCATTACTTTTTTGTGCCTTTTCCTTGGTGTAATTGGGGTAGTATGAGATAGTGCTATAGGTGGGATGGGTGATTGTAGTGTAAGTGAGGTTAAAATTGTGAATATAATGTGAAAGGGAGGATGGGTTGGGTTGGTCACATTAGAGCTTAAGGCAAGGGTATCATTTAGCAGTTGCTGATAATCTACTATTCATGCTGACAGTACGACTGCCTATGTTTTAAATATAATGCAACCTAACTTGCGTGGAACTCACAAAAAGTGGAACAGACATCTTCAGTACTCCAAAGTAATGTTCAGAAGCCAGCTTTTTCCTGTTGACTATGGAATGGCCCCCAAATTCTGAACTGGTTGGCTTCTGTCTTTTTGGAGGATAGATCAATGATATATTCCATTCCCTAAAAGCGACTATCACTTTTGACAATTTTGCATATGTCGGCAGTAGTGATGGTGGTAGCGGGGCTGATAGGATATCCAGCCATGAATGGGTTATGACTTCTAAGCTTTAGCTAACCTTTTACTGATAAATTTGAAAGAGCATGGGGAACACCTTCTTCTTTTTCCTCGCATTCCATTGTGTTTTTGATTGTGCTGCATTGGATAAATTCCCAAAACAAGGTACTTAATTATTTGTCATGGGGTCCCTTTTGTTTATTTCTTCCGATGGGCTCTTCAGTGGTTGCAGAGTTTTTCAATAAAACAGTTCTGTGTTTGTTTTTCTTCCATCTTTGAGGCTGTAGACAAAAATTTGGACATTACTGTATAGATCAGACTGACAAACCTAGACAGTCTAGTAATTTTTAAGATGGAGTACAGTCACATTTTGGGACTTTCCACATGCTGATATTTCTTTGGTTGATGGCATGCACCTTACAAGAGCTTATCTATAGTCACTGTTCGTCCCTGGCAGATATTTCTCACTTTACCTATATCTAAAATGCCTAAAGATTCTAATGTTCTACCTATCATAGGCTCTTATAAGCAGGTACTTGGGTGATGAAACATTAAAAAACAGGGGCCTGGGAGATGAACCATTTACAGTTTGCCTGTGTCCATTACAGACATAGGAATGAAACCTGGGGAGAATTTCCTCTTCCCCATCCAGTTGTTCATCTTATAGTTGAATTGGGTTAGGAAGGAACTTTGCTTCACATGGATGGCGATCCTGTTCGGCAGAAGGGTAGGTCTCTCCAGCAGGTCCTATTTATATCACAGACAATGTTTAAGTCTTTAGAAAAGGTAATTCTGATGCTGTTTGTATTGTGGATATGCATCAGAGTGGGATATGATGATACCTTGTATGCTTGGCAAAGATCTTCACTCAATAAAACATAGGAAACTGAATCCAGGGATAGAGATTTGAGGTGGTCTGCAAAAGACATGTTACTTACACCCCCTATTCTTTTAATGCGGAATCTCTATGGACATTCCGATTGTTGGATGTGCCTGGTTAAGTAAATGCCAAAGGGGGAATTGTACTCAATGACAGATCTGATGAATGACGAATACAGCAACTTCTCACTTTGATATACTACTCAAAGCAGAAGATGCTATGTGACTTACTAAACAGCATTTGAGATGAAAGCAGTCAGAGAATTAGGTGTACATAATGACACAGGGAACATTGTAAATAAGTGCAACACCATCAAAGAAGTCGGTCAGAGTATTACCATCACAGAACTCTTCTTCCCAGGCAACATAGAAAGTCAGAGAACCACCATCAGTGAAGTAAATCAGAGTACTGCCATCACAAAAGTCATCTGCTGCACAGGCAGCATAGAAAGTCAGAGAAGTGCCATCAGTGAAGCCAGTCATGGCAGTTCGGTCAGCGTGAAGCATCCAAATGAAAACGGTGACACTAATTGTTCAATGAAGGATCTGGGTGAGTAAATCGCATGTACCAGTATTACAGAAAAGTAGAAAATTATAATACATCATTGCAAACCACATACTTTCCTCTTTTCACTCAGAGTGTACAGAGAAAAGTGAAGAGAATATGAAAACTCCCTATGGCAATGTCAGCCATCATGGCTAGACCAGTTGAACTTTGTAGTATATTCAGTCAAAGAGGATGGCCTCTATGGTTTAGACTATGTGTTGTTTTTAAGTTTTTAAGACAAGCCAAGGAAGGATGAACACAGATGCATGCAACTTTTGTTCGAAAAAAAAAAAGAAAATATTATAGTCATCGTAGGTGACTGAAATGCTGAAGTTGTTATAAAAAAAATTCAATTGGAATGTCAGGCAGGTTTGACATTGAATTATAAAATGAAGCAGACATAAGGCGGTTAAAGTTCTGCCAAGATAATTCAGAAGTCACAGCAAACACCATCTTGCAACAGCCTATACGTAGCCTTATATATGGATATCATCACATGGACATTACCACAGTAAGATCAAAAATGTCATTGTTAGAGAAAAAAGATTTGTATACTGTCAGCAAAATCAAGATCCAAAGCTAACTTTGGCCCATAACATCAAATTGTTACTGTAAACTTGTAGAAAACAAAAAAAAAATGACTAGGATAGCGAGATTTGGGCTGAACGATGTTACAAATGAACTTCTGCTGGAGGTGAAGTATAGATACAAGAGATCAGGCATGATGGACAGAGTACAAGAACAACTATGGACCAAAGTTTGAGATATTAGCCAGGAAGTGGCAAAAAATAATTCTAAACAGAAAGAAGAGTAAGAAGGCAAAATGACTGTCTGCAAAGGTTTTAGCAGTGGTTGAGGATAGAAGGATATCTAAAGAGAATGGGGATTGGGTACATTATGTAAAACTTTAATGCAGAGTATCATAGATAAAAGTAAGAGCAGATAAGGAGGGATCTGTAAATGAGCAATGCAAAGAACTGGAAAAAGACAATAAAATGTGAATAAGAGATCTGTTAAAGAAGATGAATTATGACATAATGCAAAAATGGAAGGAGAAAACCTGACAGAAACAGAAGAGAAAAGATCACAGAATTCAGTCAGAGTAGTACCACCACAGACGTCTGCTGCTCCACAGACAACATATTAAGTTGGCAAGAACACCAACATCACTAACATGTACAATGATGTGATATTTAACTGGAGCCAAAATTCTGAGGACTGAAGTTAAATAGACACTAGAAACCATTGCTAATAAGGTTAAACTGCCAGATGAATTCTTTAAAATCCTGTAACACAGTAATGTAACATTGCTGCATTTAAGTTGGCAGCACCTGTGGAAAACAGGACAGTAGCTATTGTATTGGAAAATGTCAGTATGTTAAGTTGTCTATCTCGCCTTCATTCTTGCTGGATGGGTTCGGAGCCGATCTCGGCTCCGACTCGGCCACTCTAAAAGCTCGAGAGTTGGTTCCACCGGCTCGAGGCTGCCCCTATATCCCACAATGCTAGGCGTGAGTTACCTCAGATCTCGTTTGCCGCTACAGCGATCGAGGTGTTTTTCTACCGGCTCCAGGTTAGTTTAAATTAGATAAGTCTAAGAACCTTTAAACTTACTCTAGCTTAGTTTATCCCCTTTTTTACCTTTAGTGTAGTGGATATTTATCCTTTCTATCATCTTATCCAGCCCCTTCTTTAAGAACTAATAAGTTCTTTCCTTAGGCCTTTGGGCCCTTCCTTCCCTTCAGGGTGTGTATGTGTTTTTGATAGGAGTTTTATATCCTTAACTTAAATTTCAGAAGTTTTGTTTAAAGTAATTTTACTTAGATTTTTTCTGACAGTGTAATCAGTGTGTGTGTTGTTGTGTGTGGTTACACTTCGGTTCCTTGAAAATGTCCAAGGATTCAAAGGTCTCAGGCTTCAAGAAGTGTGACTCGTGCTGTCAGAAAATGTCTCTGACAGACGGTCACACTTCTTGTGTGTACTGCCTGGGACCTTTACACCTGCAAGACTCTTGTGCTGTATGTCATGGCTTCAGCCCTAGAGTCCTGCAGGAAAGAAAAAACAAACTCATACTAAGGGGTTTGCTTAAGCCTGAAGGTTCCCTATCTGCTACCTCGGGAAAACCTTCCAAGGCTTCTAAGACCTCGGCTCCAGCTTCTGAGTCGAGGCCTAAGGCTTCGAAGCCTGCTGCTACATCGGCTCCGGCTGGAGCCGATGAGTCTTTGGCTACAGTTTCTGTGGTTCCCTCGGCTCCAGCCGGAGCCGAAGCATTGGAGATTCCTGGGTCGGCTCCGATCAGACCATCGGAGCCGACATCTAGAAAGAGGTCGAGGTCACCATTCCTTGGCTCCGTTCATTCGGCTCCAGCGTCTCCCTTGCTGTCTGAACGGAGCCACAGATCTCACTCCTCCAGGTCATCGAGGCTCTCGGATCATGACCTCCAGAGGGTAGTGAGTCGACTTTTAAAGTCCGAGGCACTGGCCCAAATGCTTCAGAGCCCGACTCAACAGTCGATGCATCAACTTATTCCTCTAAATATTCCTCCTCCGACTCCTTTGAGCTCGGAGCCGGGGCGTCTCGGAACCGAGACTGTGGTAGCGTCGGAGCTGATACATTTGTCTTCGGCTTCGTCGTCGGCTCCGATTTCTTCTTTTGAAGAATCTCGGCGCCGGACTTCCCTCGTCGGCTCCGAGGGGGTGAGTGGCATCGGACCCTTGTCCGACCCCCCTCTCCCTCTCGGTGCTTCGGCGCTGGTGAGTTCGGCTCCGACATCGGCCTCGGAGCCATCTCTGTCGGTGCCGAGGGAGGTTCTCAGCTTCTCGGAGCGGGGACCTCTGGCTCTGCCTGACAGGGGTGCGTTCGAGGTCATGCAGAGTGTGTTGGAACCTTGTTCGACTCCACAGTCGGCTCCGTCCGCCCCTCCCTCTTCGGTGTCTCTGGTTATGTCGACTCACTCTCTCATCCCAGACCGCAGAGAGCCAGCTCCTCAAGAATCCCCTGTGGGGATCTCATCTTCTTCTGAAGCCTCCCCTGAATTGGCAGGGGAGCCCCCTAGGAAGAGAAAGTGTAAGAGGAAGCATATAGACTCACCTGAGTCTGTCACCTCTGACACAGATTTAGAGGATTCCGAGGGTTCCCCCCGTTCCCCTTCTGAAGATGTCTCCTTTGCGGACATTCTAGAGATTCTGAAACAGAGGGGAAATTGGCCAGCCCTTAACCCTTCGGAGGATGAATCTGTGTATCTTGAGGCGTTTGGCTCTCGCCCCTCCACCTCCTGGGTGTCCCCCCCTTTGATCCCCTCATGCAGGTGGTGGCAAAGAAAGCCTGGACGGCTCCTGACTCAGTGGACCCTACCCCCAGGAGACCTTCTAAATTTATAACAGCACCAACTGACAAAAAATTTCTGACCAAAGGTGTTAGTGGATGCTATGGTGGTAGCTGCTGCCACCAAGAAGGAACTAGCTGATCCTTCAGTGCCTGTTCATCCCCCTAACAAGGAATCTAGGTCTATGGACAGGTATGGGAAGCGGATGTTTTCGTCAGCGACCTTTGCAATGCGTTCGCTGAACTACCTATGCCATTTCACCCGTCTCCAAAGAGACTTGATCAAGGAAGCGGGTGAGATGTTGAAGAGTCCTACAGCTGCAGATTTTCAGGACAAAATGAACACCCAGCTGACTACCCTGAATTCAATAGCTAACTCCTCCATGCGCCTCCTTTCATATGCGGCTGATGGAGCGAGTAGAGCCGCAGGGACAGGTGTCGCCTTACGCCGGCATGCCTGGATGCGACTATGCAATTTTGCGGATCCCTTTAAAACGTCTTTCACTAATTCCCCGTTTGATGGATCATCTCTCTTTGGTCCTCAAGTGAAAGAAACCTTGACTAGGTGCGAGACGGATGGCAAAACTCTGTCTGCCGTTGGAGTTCTTCTACTCCTTCTAGACCTTACCCCAAAGGCCAGAAAAGTGGGAAAATGTGTTTCCGCAAACAATCTCAAGGGAATTTGCCTGACGCACAGAGTCGGTTCCCCTCCAGAGGCAGAGGAGGGAACAATAATGGTAGACATCGCCCCAGAGGCAGAGGGGGTCCGCAGAACCAGGGCAATCGAGAAACCTTTTCCGATAAGCCCTTTCAGCATCCCTGAGGTGTTGCCCGACTGTCCACCTTTGGAGGCAGTCGGGGGAAGATTGTCACTGTACCCAGAAGCCTGGCTATCCCTAACTCAAGACAAGTGGGTACAGTCCATCATTTCCGAAGGCTATTCCATTCCCTTCATTCGCATTCCAAACCAATCAAAAAAATCCCTTCCAGATGTTCCACCCACTCAAAGGGATCTTGCAGCTTTGGAAATTTCAAAGCTGCTTGCAAAAAGAGCAATTCAGCCAGTTCCAGCAGACCAGCAAGGATCCGGAATCTACTCCAGGTTCTTTTTAGTTCCAAAGAAAACAGGGGACTGGAGACCAATTTTGGATCTCAGTATCTTGAACAAGTCGGTCAAGAAAACAAGATTTCGGATGGTCACGCTACAGTCCATCCTTCCCCTTTTGGGAAAGGAAAACTGGATGTGCTCTATAGATCTTCAGGATGCGTACTATCGCATAAAAATGAACAGACGCTCCAGAAGATTCCTCCGCTTCAGGCTGGGAACCAGTCATTTTCAATTCAGGGCCCTGCCCTTTGGTCTCACCACCGCCCCCCGGGTGTTTACCAAATGCATGGCAGTGGTAGCTTCTCATCTGAGACGTCAAGGATTCCAGGTGTTTCCATATTTGGACGACTGGCTCCTCACAGCTCCCACCAAGCATCTTCTCTTAATGGCCAGGGACTACACCTTTCGCATTTGTCAAAAGTTAGGCATTTCAATAAATTGCGAAAAGTCTGTTTTGTCGCCTTGTCGTACTATTACTTTCATAGGCGCAAATCTAGACACAGTCAACATGTCTGCGAGACTAACAGATCAGAGAATAGCAGACATACACAAACTGGTCTCGCTCCTCTTCAGCAGCAACAGAGTCAAAGCCAGGTTAGTTCTGAAAGTATTGGGGATTATGGCGGCTGCCATACCTCTGCTTCCATTAGCCAGATTCCACATGAGAATCCTTCAATGGATGCTCTTCACACAATGGTCATACCAACAACTTCCGATGTCCCACACCATTATGATTACGCAAACATGCAAGAATCATCTTCTGTGGTGGATGTCTTCCCCTCAGCTCTTCTTGGGAAGACCCTTTGTTCCTTCTCCTCCGGTTGCTACTCTGACAACGGACGCCTCCCTGATCGGGTGGGGGGGGCATTATCAGGGCAGAACTGTCCAGGGCACATGGCAACCAGACGAATGCCACTTGCACATAAATGTTCTAGAGATGAGAGCAGTGCTTTTAGCGTTGCAAGCCCTTCAACACTCTCTTCCCTTGGGAACGATAGCAATCCAGACGGACAATATGTCTGTAGTGTGGTATATCAACAAACAAGGCGGAACCAGGTCCTATCCCCTATGTCGAGAAGCACTCAGACTGTGGCAATGGGCGATTTCTTCTCAGCGGTTTCTGATAGCAACTCACATCCCGGGAAGTCCAATCAAATCGCGGACAAGTTGAGCAGAGCTATCCTCATGCCTCACGAGTGGTCTCTGAAAGACTCTGTTGTGAGAGAAATATTTCTCAAGTGGGGTCAGCCTTGCTGCGATCTTTTTGCTACTCCCCAAAACAGCAAGTGCAGAGATTATTTCACCCTATTCCCGTTACCAGGCCAGCCCAGCAGAGACGCTCTAGTCCAAGTTTGGCCCCGGGGACTTCTGTATGCATTTCCTCCCTTCCCACTAATCTCTCAAATGATACAGAAAGCTATCGCTCAGAAGGCCTCATTGATCCTCATTGCTCCTTACTGGCCTCGACAAGTTTGGCTCCCCTTTCTGCATCAATTTCTGTTGGAGCAACCTTGGCATCTGGACCTAGTTCCAGATCTTTTGATCCATCAGTCGGGTCAGTTACATCGCTCCCTCCCCTCTCTGAACCTCACTGCTTGGTTCCTCCAGTTCCAACCTTAGCCAGGCTTCCTCAAATATCTCACACTGTTCGAGATATTTTGATAGCTTCCCATAAATCTTCCACTCGAAAGATTTATCTGAGTAAGTGGAAACGTTTCGCCTATTGGGCTCAAGGAAGGGACTTAGATCCTTTCACTGCTCCCATCCATATGGTTCTTGATTTTCTAGCTGAACTTTTTCATGCAGGTTCATCTCCTTCTACTCTCAAAGTTCAATTGGCAGCTATATCTAACTTTCATGTGGGCATTTCAGAGTCTGCCATAATGTCCCACAAGCTTTGCAAAGCCTTTTTGAAGGGAGTTTTTCTACTCAGACCTCCTATAAGAAATCCTCCTCCTCCTTGGGACTTTAATTTAGTTCTCAGTTCCTTGATTCTTCCCCCTTTCGAACCTGCAGCTTCCTGTTCTTTAAAATTGCTATCATGGAAAACTCTCTTTCTGGTGGCTATTACTTCAGCGCTAGAAGAGTTTCAGAACTTCAGGCACTCAGCTGTCGATCACCATATCTGTTGTTCCACAAAGACAGGGTATCCTTACGAACCAACCCGTCCTTTTTACCTCAGGTAGCCTCTGCTGCCAACCTAAATCAAAGCATTGACCTTCCTGTGTTCTTTCCAGAATATTCTAATAGGTCTGAACAAAAACTGCATTGGCTAGATGTTCACCGTCAATTAAGGTACTATTTGGATAGGACCAAACAATTTAGAAAAACTGACCAGCTGTTTGTCTCTTATGCAGAAGGCAGAAAGGGACTTTCTGTTTCCAAGGTATCGCTATCTAGATGGCTAACATCTCTGATTTCAATCGTTTACGAAATTAGACACCAAAAGCTGCCTAACAAACCTAAGGCCCACTCCACCAGAGCTTTGGCTACTTCTATAGCCTTCCAAGACAGACTGCCTATTGACACCATTTGTGCAGCGGCTACTTGGGCTACTCCTCACACTTTTATTTCACATTATAAATTGGATTTAGCTTCTAGGCATAGAGCTAACTTTGGTTCCACTATTCTCAAGAGTCTGTTCCGTTAGGCCACCCGGGACAAGGTGCTAGGGACGCGGTCCCATCCAGCAAGAATGAAGGCGAGATAGACAACTTAACATATAGAAGTTATGTTCTTACCATAACGTTCCATGTTAGTTGTCTTCTTCTCGCCTTCTTTCTTGCGTCCCACCCTCCTTCCCCCTGGCCTGGACAGACCTGGAGGAGTTTGATTATGACCTCTCTTTCTACCACCTCTTTGCTATACTTATATGCTCTGTGGTGCATATTTTCAGGGATCAGGATTTAGGTCTCCTTTCCTCTTTCCCTTTGTTATAGAGGTGGACTGTCTTTCCAGTATTTCTGGTTGTATTTTTAGCTGAGCCTAGCTCACAAACGAGATCTGAGGTAACTCACGCCTAGCATTGTGGGATATAGGGGCAGCCTCGAGCCGGTGGAACCAACTCTCGAGCTTTTAGAGTGGCCGAGTCGGAGCCGAGATCGGCTCCGAACCCATCCAGCAAGAAAGAAGGCGAGAAGAAGACAACTAACATGGAACGTTATGGTAAGAACATAACTTCTATTTATATTCCAGTCCGAAAAATTGTCAGTGCTACAGATTGTTCCAGTTGTCAATTGCACTTTTAGAAAGTACTGTATTCCCAAAACCAGGAAAGCTATTAGCCCAGTACTGAAGTTGGGGTACTGCAATCCAAATTTAGTGCAAGTTAGGCATGACAGAAGATCACTGTCAAAGAGCATATATTGGGAGAGAAATTTACTCAAATTCCAATGGTCATGAACATGGAAAACATTAAAGTTAAAGAAAACAATTTCAAGTGTCATTGAACTTTAACTTGAGAAAGAAGACAACAAACATCGGCATTTTTGAACTCCTTGAGACAGACTTTGCCTCTGCCTTCCACACCCATTCTAGAACTTGTTGAAAGGAGAGAAAAGATACACTAGGATATTTTTGTTATTGAAAGTCTTGAAAAAGAAAATGAATTGTGCTTAAAATCATTGAAAGAACAGTAAACTATCCAAAAACATTATGGTCTGTTTAGAAAAGTGTGATGATTTTAGTTATTTGGTACATCAGTTAAACGCTTTCAATAATTTATCCAAACCTCTGTGCATGTGGTTTATATTTTATGTTGGATGACAATAAAGTAGATTTTGTCTTACAATCCTATCTAAAATGCAGCAATAATTACAGTAGTCGTTATACATTGCGCATGACTAAACTGAGTATTTGCTTGTTATGATTTTTTGATAACATCTACTTCTTTACTTGCTGTGTTAATTTTACTTAACTGAACTTCACTGTTTCCACATAAATCATTATTTAAAAAAATACTTAATTCTTTCACTGTGGCTAATATTACCTTTACTGGAACTCTTTCATAGTTTATAACAATGCATATGCCCACTATGCCATATAAGGAGTGAGTTGATATGGTCAACCAATCATCTCTTCCAGGTATGCATTAAAAGCACTCTCACTGTTCTGTACATGTGCCTTGTGCTGCACAGGAATGAATTGTTGCTACTACCACATCCACACCAAAATCATGTGCAACTGAATGTGTATTGATGTCTTTTCACACATGATGTCAGACCTTCTTAAGGTGACCATTCCATACCCACCAAGCCTAGTGCCCCACTTTCCCACTCCCACCCCGGTTGTCAGCTAACCAGAATGCACCCCTACCCTTTTTGCAGATTCCTGGATCTGCCACTGATTTCCACTAAAGCAAGTGCAGGGGTTGCCACAGCCATCCTACAGGGCCTGCTGTAGACCGCTCTCGCTCACCGCTAGCCAGCCACTGATCTTTGAACTGTGGGAATCTTCTTAGATGTCATTATTGCAACAGTGAACATTTGATAAGCATAGTACAGTTGTGTAATACCATAATTGTAGATGTATAAGTATGTTCACTGTTGCAGTACCATTCTCCCCACCACCACTACAGCTTTAGTTCCTTTCAGCATCCCTGGGTTGGGGTGGATACACTAACTCTTTCTCTTACCTTCCCTTTCCAGTACCCTAACCAGACCATCTAACTATTTTAAGGTTGACCTTTGTCCTAGAGAGGTAGGTTGCCAGTCTTCTGATTGAGCTTAAACTTGAGGGTCCTTATCTCCAGGCCAGTCATTGCACTAGCTGTAGACCTCTCCTTTAGGGGTGGGGAATGATGGCAATCCCCCAACAGCAGTGTCAAACTGCAGTTGTACATCCCTTAAAGAATCCTACTGCTAAAAGGATGGACCAGGTGATTGATGCCTGCCTTTCCCATTCAGATGATAAATGTTCTAAAGCACTAGGTTCCTGTTATTTGTACTGTGGTAAGTATGCTTAAACAACAGTGTTTTTCAACTATTGCTGAAATCATGTATAGCAGGTAATATTTTTTGTGTGCGAGGATAATGAAACAAAAGGCTGAGATAGGGCACAGTTGAAGCTCTATTAGCTAAACCCTGCACATTATTTCCTACCACTTTTGCATTTCCTTTTGTATCTATAATCTGCATTCTCTGACTTCCTTAGCTGAGTGTTCTTTTGTATTTGCAGGCAAGATTGCGCATATTATATTGGCTTACAAATGGGTCCAAAAGGGAAAAAAAAGCATTTGTTCATCAGGTTAATTTTTCTCTCTCCCTCTCTAATTTTCAGTGCAAGATATTGTGTTTCAGCTGCAACGCTTTGTCTCTGCCATGTCAAAGTATTATGATGAATGTTATGGTGTCTTGAAAGAAGCTGATGTATTCCCAATTGAGGTGGACCTTACACGCACTACACTGAATTACAGCCAGAAAGATGTTTTCACAGATGAAGCAGAGGAAGAGGAAGAAGAGGGGGAAAAGAAGCAGGAAGAAAATGGAGAGAAGCTTATCGATAATGACTGAGGACTCAATCTTGGTTCTAAAGAGCTATTTTTTTAACACTCAAGGGGTGATATAATGAAACACAATTCAAAATAATTTAATGTTTTAATATGGTGGGGAAAATCAGGCAGCCAGCAGAGATTCTAAGCAGGACAGTCACTGATCTCTAACTGGTTGTAACAAATCTATGGAAATTTGTCTGGTATTGAAAAGCAACGATGGGCACAATAATGTGATAAATAATCTGTTATCCTAGTGTATGTATATTTTACACTTGGCATGAATGTGATAACCACTATATCCTCAGGTTGCAGCTGTCCATGCGCTTGCAGCTCAGGCTGTAACACCTGCATTTTTGTTATTGTTGTTACGTTACCTCACTGTGACATAACACTTAGTTCATTGTACCCTTCATTTCAGAATATCAGAAATGTAACTGGGGTGGGGCAAAGGGGGCAGCTACCCTGGGTGCAAGTTGTTAGACTGTCTGGTGGCATATCAGTGCAGTATCACCATTCACATAAAAAGCTGTGGGTGATTTCTTGGCTTTTTTAATGAAAGCCAACACTGCGTTCATAAAGTCAGTGTGTTAGTAACTGTAGCAAAAAACTTTTTTTTTATCCTCAATTTTGGATTGTGTGAGGCACCAGATGACCTTGCTATATGAATATATAAATTTGTATTTCTTAATTGCACACAAATTTCCTTTGCTTTTCAATGTTCATAGTGTACTGGTAACATGACTGCAGCCTAGTCCTTGGTACCTGCCCAACAGTCAACACTAATTAGTAGAGCTTTTTCAGCAAATTGTCAGTGCAGTTATTAGCCTGTGTGTCTTATCCTGTCCACCCTTCTGTTCAGCGGATGCTTACTGTGTTTCATCACCAACTCTGCAACTTGATGTTTGTTAGCTGTTTACTTTGTCACAGTTGCTGCATTTTCTTCAGCATGCATACATTTTACTGCCCAGCATACTTCTCAACTGTCCAGATTTTCACAGAATGTCCAGATTTTTGCCTCATATTTTTGGTCTGGTCCTCATAAAATATGTGATTTTCTGTCAAATCAGTGAAGATTGAAGTCACTAAATAATGACGTACATTTGAGTTTCAGACATCATATCCTTTATGCTAACACAAATCTTGTTGTTCTAGCAATTTTCCAAGTTTATATAAAGCAATATTTATCTGTACCTATTTTTGGGACTTTGTCCCGCCATTATTTTAGGTTTTATTCAGTTTTTTTGTGCTAACAGGTTGAGAAGTATGCTGCCCAGTAGCTAGCATTCATTGGCAGTTTGTTTCATCACACCTGTCTTTCTGCGTAGCAGCTTTGTACTGTTTTATCTGTAGACCTGTAGCCGAGTATGCAGCTGTGTATCGCGTGCTTCTTTCTCCTAAGCACCAAATTGCACTGCTTCAGCAACAAGCCTGCACCTTGTTGTTCTGCGGCATTCTACTTGGTCACATTTACTTAACTGTTTTTTTCAGCATCTGTTTACTACTTCAGTACATCTGTGCCTGTTATGTCAGTGCCTGTGAAGTGTGTCATCTCACAGTAGCAAATTTCCTGGTGCCTCTTTACAGTAATGAGCATGTGTACCTTTCCAAAGTGGAGACAGGTGTCTTAGTTATTTATTCGTACTTATTACTGCCATTCCATTCAACTGTCACAATCAGAGCTCTCACTGACTGAGTCATTTCTAATGTTAACCTCCTAGTTTCTTATAGTGTCATTTTAAAATTACGTTAGTCTTATTTGTCTAGTATATCAGAGGACTTTGTTCATGGTGCATCAGCAATTCAAAAATGGATCTGATTACATAGTGTGTTTATCAAACCAGGATTTATCAGGAAAATGTTTGAGTCTGTAGATGAGGGAGTTGGACTGTACAGCTGTGTGCTCCCACTCTGCACATTCCTGCTATTCAGCAGTGGTCATAGTCAGGAATTTATTTGTTTCTGCTGTGCTGAAAAAGCCATTGTTTCATATGTGTTTCATTGCTGTGTTCCTTACTGTTACATGTATACACACATATCTGCATTTCTCTCTTTAGTACTAATCAAGGATGTACCCAGATGTCACTTTTCAAAAAAAATTATGTTTTTAACTGGATAGCTCAGGGATATGGTAAAGAAGCATCCTTTCATGGAAAGGATGAAGAATGATTTGTGTCTGGCATTCTAAGAGTTGGTAGTAACACAAACAATGAAAATCAGTACAGCATGGGACAGGCAAAAGGCAGTGCTTATAAGGGACAAAAAGAAGCTCCTTGTTAAGTAGGATGCACAGCTTCTCTGGAAATTATGGAAATGGCAGACAACCACTCCTTATCTGTTTTCAGAAATGTTTTTTTTTTTGTTTGTTTCTACTTGTGTACACTTTTCTTGTATGTAATACTTGTTTGTTTGTTTTTTTGTTCTAATAAAAAGTATATTGCTGCACTTTCTAAAATAAGTATGTGTAACACAGTCTTGAAGTTGCGTATATATAACCTCTTTACTATGTACAGTACTATTTTTTTACAGATTTTGTTGAAAAAAAGTGTTCATTTTGCATTTTATGCTGTGGATAAACACTACCCCCTGATTTTTTTGTGCTGAAAGCTTCTTTTAAGACATCAGGAAAGACTCAACCCAGAATGCCTCAATTCTTAAATCAATGTATAGTGTACTATATTTCCACATTTAATGCTGCAGTGGGAAAGTCTTGCTTGTCTGATTCCTGTCATAATATCTTATTTAAAGTATGCTTTCAGAGAAAAATTGATAGCGAAGCTAAAACATTAAAAACCAAACTATAATCTTAATAAATCACTTGCAGCTTTAGCTTCAGGAGTATAAATGCAAATCAAACTAATTATAAAACAAAGATTAAGAACATCACTATAACTTTAACAAGTTGTAGGGGCAAAACCAGAGTAAGCAGAGACAACCCGTAAATATACAAAATCAAATAACATTTTCATTCACTGTTTTTTATATTTTATATTGTAAATTTTTTCAGTAAATCAGTCACCCAGATTCATGAATGCTTACACTTACCACTAAGTGTACATAATCTGTATTTAAGAATATCCTTACCAACTCAGAAAGATTAGACAAAGTGTAGATGTATCTACACATTGTGGCAACCTTAATGAATCCCCCTCAATATTTAAGGTTGCAAGAAAATCAGTAGGAAAACTAAAATTAGGAGGAAGAAGGTGGGAGTTATGCTTTTGTTGTCTTTTCACTAAGAATGGTGTAAACTTCGTGTAGATGTTAGTGAATCCGGCCCAGTATGTATTTTTTAATTCCATGAGTTTCATCATGTGTCATCCCACTTGGCGCTTGTTAAAGTGGTGTTTTGCCTTCAACATCGTAACAAGACATATATAGCCTATATTCAAAAGTGCTTTGAAGGTTTTTGAATGGGAAGGTGATTATTCAGTTTGTACAGAATGAGTGGTTACGTTCATCATAATCTCAGCTGTAGCACCTAAAGAGTTGTGCACTTCTTAAAAGCTTCATTGTAATTTACTGTTTTTCTCTGACATTTTGACCATTTCTTCTGTTTTACATCTTGAACTGTGCTGTCCTGCCTGTCCAATTAAACATTTTATTTCTCATACTTGTCTCCCTTTGAACAGAAGGAGTGATGTTTAGGCTCTAATATTTGTGAAATCTTGGTATACAAAGTGTATTACTAAGCTGTTGCCATCATTAGAGACATAAACTATACAGTTGAATGCAACAGTTTGGAAAGAAAAAAATTAAATAAACTGGCTTTAAAACACATTATTGCAGATTAAGTGTGCTGCACTGTGAGTTGTGCAGGGTAGCAGCATTCGTTTACATGGTGTTCAGATTCTTATAAGAGATGTCTACATGTGATACATGTGGAGTTTTAGGAATTTGGAACAGAAGTTCAAATCCAGTCAGAACCCGATTGTCCGCTTTTTACCATTTGATGTGTTAAATTACCTTCATTACAGTTTGTTCAGCACGTGGTGGAATAACAAACCTGTTAAAATGAAATGAATCCTCCTAACTGGATTAGCAGCCAGTAATTCTTGAATGTTAATCTTGTGCTGGATATAGAAAAAGGCTTAACACCCCCAATAACACAAACCATGCTGTTTGTGGATAGCTCAGCATTCACCATAGTTTAGTTAAGGGGTCTTCTCATTGCCATGGTGTCCAGTTCTTTTCTACCATGTGTGCTGACTGACTCTTTTTCTTGCATTACAGGAAGAGTATGCACTTGAATTCCAAAACAGTATCTAGGCATAAAACATTCAAACTGTCAAAGAATCCATATGCATCCACCAAGTACTATTGGAAGACCATCATCACTTTTGCATATACAGTCTTGGACCTGTGTATGATGGTTCACTACCTACCAGTGATTTAACAGTGCTACTAAACAATGCTGCCAGTCAGAACTTAGAGCCTTTCTTATTGGTTTCCAGAATTTGGAGATGTTACAGAAAGCATAATTTGAAGATAGGTTTTGTAAGGTCTCCAGTACAAGGACATCCAACATATGAAGTAGGTAGGGTGGAAGTCATGAGGTCAGGTTTAAGGTCCAGCTCCTGGGTAATGTTTGGGTTACAGGCTGACTGCTGCATTTGCATTGTCCCACTCATTCACGTGACCTGTAAGGGATGCAAAAAAAATGCATCTGATATTGTTAATCCTCGTTCATTCCTTACATATGGGTATCGATTCCAACCTTGGAACCGAGCCAGGCCATTTTCCAAGCTCGCATCAGCTACAAACTCTCAAGCTAAATTCTTACTCATAATCCCCCTCTCCCTGTTACCCCAGATTTGCTGCGTTGCCATTCGGTCATGTCAAGCTGCTTCTGTTGAACTAAGTATAGATATTTGTTGTCAGACTAGTCATATAAGTAACTTTTTCTGTCAGAAAAGTTTCTATTTTGTTGTCTCTTACCGTATCACATTTAGCGACCATATTTTCTTGAGTTTTCTTCTCTTTATTCTGCACTTTTTTACCACGAGGTATTTCTCCCTTACCATCATTGGTAATCTCTTTCGTTCTTCATACCTTTGGGTATTCTTTTGTACCATTGCTGGTACCCTTTCTACTGTCCCCTTTTTATATCATGGCAGATAAGAAAGGTAGTCTGGGATTTAAAAGGTGTTCTGATTGTGGACACAAATTACCTACATCAGATGCACACTCTTTGTGCGTTTATTGCTTGGGTGTGTTCCACTTATCTGTGGACCCGCCCTGTGCTATTTGTAAAAATTTTTCTAACAGAACCTTGTTGGAAAGGAAAAATAAGTTGATGCTGAAGGGACTTCTCAAATCTCTCTTTTCAGAGGCTATTTCTGGGTCGGAGGCTTCAACCCTTCCTGGAGCCCATGAGAAAATTTTGGATGATCCTACTAAGGCCAAGTCTTTGCCTTCGTCCCCGGCTGGGGACTCCTGCCAACCAAGACCTAAAAACGCTAAAGATTCAGCATCGGAGCTCACTCAGTCATTCCCAGTGCTTTCGGTGCCTAGACTTTCAGCACCATCAGTGCCCTCAGCTCCGTCTTCTCCTGTAGCCTTTACTATATTGGCACCGAGGGGCTCCTCGGTTCAGACTATTACGACTACTGATCGGCAACGACCATTCAGTCGGCGCAGACCTTGACCATGTCAGCTCCGACATCTTACTTGGAACCGACGCCTCAGTTATTGGCTCCAATTTTGTCTGTTCCAGCTTCGGTACCGGCAACCACTTCGGCACCGATCCTTGTGTCAGTGCAGACCGTGACCTCGGCACAAATGATTACCTCGCTGCAGACCCCCGTAGTCCAGTCTCTCGGCACCGTTGTTCTCTATGCGGACTGGTGAGGTGGGCACCGAGCTTGTCTCTTCTGTGGACAGACCTGCTTCTCCCTCAGTCTCCGTGAGGTCCACTAGAAGCCTTTCCGAACACGACGAGTTGCGTCTTGTGGGTTAAGTGCTTCTGGCCAGAGGTATCCTTCCCCCCAGGACCTATCCTTCCTTGGGAGGTGATCACCCATCTCCAAAGACCCCTTCTTATTCTCCTCCTTCATTGCCTTTGAAGTTCATTGATATAGCACAGTCTTCCCCCTCTGCGGTTTCCTTTATGGATCTCACTAAGGAACCGCAGTTGCCTTCATGGCAGGAGAGTTTTGCTACGACCCAGGATGACAGTTGTGACACACGTAATTTGCTGTTCCACAGCCATCCAGGGACTCCGAGTCGGCAGGCTGAGCCACTTAGGGGAGGAGTGACCCCTGTCCTGGACACTCACCCCTCTTCAGGTGGATCAGCCTTTCAACTGATGGAGAAGGCTCTGGCTTCTGCTGGCGATACTGTGCTGTCTATCCCCCCGCCCTCCTCTGGTACACTGTTTTCACAAGTCACACCTAGCGGACAAGGGCCTCAGGACATATTCCCACAGGAAACCCCTTTTCCGCTGTCTTCCCCAGCTTCACCCTCCGAGGAAGTCCACCGGAAAAGTTCGTGTAAGAGGAAGCACATGGACTCCACAGAGGAGTCCCTCACTGAAGACACAGACTTTGATGAGGGGGAAGGATCCCCTCGGTCACCCTCTGAGGTATCCTTTGGTGATATCCTTGAAATCCTTAAATAGAGAGGTGACTGGCAGCCCTCTAATCCGAACTCAGAGGAGTCTGTGTTCCTGCAGGCTTTTCGCGCTCGGCCCCCTACCTCCTGGGTTACTCCACCTGCCGATGAACTTGTCTGGCTCATTGTGCAGTGTGCGTGGAAGGCTCCTGACACCGTCGAGGCTATTCCCCAGAGGCCAGATAAGATTTTGTCCCCTCCTGCTATGGATCCCCATTGGTCTAAAGGTCTTCCTGTGGATGCTTTGGTGGTGGTGGCCGCAACAAAAAAGGATCTGGCAGAAGAAGAAAGCCAGACTGTCCATCCGCCTAACAGAGTCCCGGGCTCTGGACAGGATAGGGAAGCGCACCTTTGCATCAGCGACCTTTACTATCAGGTCCCTGAATTATACGGCACACTTTACCAGGCTTCAAAGGGATCTGATTTCCGAGCTCTCTGAAACCTTGGCTGGTGCCATGTCTGATGAGGTCCATGACAGCTGGCCACCATTGAGTCAATATCTCACTCCTCTATGTGACTGATATCTCATACATCAGAAGGAGCAGCTAGAGCAGCAGGTTCAGCTATGGTCTTGAGACAACAAGCCTGGATGCGCTTGTGGAATTTCGCGGAACCTTTTAAGGCTTCCCTTCTTAATGCTTCCATTGAGGCCTCTTCGTTGTTTGGACCCAAAGTTAAAAGCACACTGGCCAGATGTGAACAGGACGGTAAGACCCTTTCTGCCGTAGGTGTCCATTATTCTTCCCCTCAACGTGCTTTTTCCCGAAACCAAAAGAGTGGGAAGATATGGTTCAAGAAATTTCAGGGTCCTTTCCGTGACACACAGGCCGAGTTCTCCCCTAAAGGGGGAAACTCACAGGGAAGATGCTCATTTTGGGGCAGAGGGGGTCCACATAACCAGGGTTCCAGGGGTTCTTTCCCTGGCCAATCCTACCAGCACTCCTGAAGAGCGGTCCAACTCCTTTCCTCTGGAGGTGGTTGGGGGTCGTTTCTCCTTGTACCCTTCTGCCTGGCTAACCATCACCACCGATTCTTGGGTACAAAGGATTATAACCAGAGGTTATCATATCCCCTTCGATCTTTGTCCTGTCCTTTCAAAAAACCTTCCCGACGTTCCAACCAGTCAAAGGGAAGAAGCAGCACTAGAGATAGAAAAGCTGCTAAGAAAGAGAGTCATCCAAATAGTCCCTCCAGACCAGATAGGATCCAGATTCTATTTAAGACTATTTTTGGTGCCAAAGAAAACCGGGGACTGGAGACCAATTTTGGATCTCAGTGTACTGAACAAGTTTCTGAGAGTACAAAAATTCCAGATGGTCACAATAGTCTATCCTCCCACTTTTGGAAAAAGACGATTGGATGTGCTGTATAGATCTTCAAGATGCATACTGCCACATAAAAGTGGACAGGCCATCAAGAAGATTTCTGTGCTTCTGTGCGGGAGCCAGTCACTACCAGTTCAGAGTACTGCCCTTCGGACTCTCTACAGCCCCCAGAGTGTTCACAAAGTGCATGGCAGTCATCACAGCTCACTTGCAACTACAAGGATTCCAGGTGTTTCCATACCTAGACGACTGGCTGATTTCCACCCCCACCAGACATCTACTGGAAGAAGCCCTGGCATTCTCTCTCCTCGCTGCACAAAGGCTAATCATAACCGTAAGCTGGCAAAAATCCAATCTCACTCCATCTCAGTCCACAGCATTCATAGGGGTTATCTTGGATACAAAGAACTGCAGAGATGCCATTCCAGAGCATTGAATTCTAAGGATAAAGCAACAACTGATCCCAATCCTTTCAAGGGAGAACTCCACAGCTCACTCCATCCTACAGCTGTTGGGTTCCATGGCAGCCTCCATCACCATTGTCCCCCTGGCCAGATTTCATATGAGGCTTCTACAATGGCTACTGCTCACCCAATGGTATCCTTTTCAGCATCCTCTTTCAGCCAAGATTCGAGTAACCCACAGGTGCAAACAGGATTTAAATTGGTGAATGACACACAATCCATCACAATGGTCTCGTCCCTTCTCCCCCCACCAACCCAAGGCCACAGTGACCATGGATGCCTCCCTGATGGGGTGGGGTTGGGGGGCTATGTCAGGGACAGACAGTCCAAGGCACTTGGTCTGAATTGGAGGCCCAACTACATATAAATGTTCTAGAGCTGAGTGCGGTGCTTTTGGCGTTGCAAGCATTCTATCCCCTGCTGCCATCTAGGACGATTACGATTCAATCAGACAACATGGCGGTGGTCTGGTACATCAACAAACAAGGTGGAACCAAATCTTACCCCCTTTGTCAAGAGGCCATGAGGATATGGCAATGGGTGATGGCTACCAACCGTTTTCTTCTAGCAACGCACATTCCCGGGAGTTCCAACGTGATAGCAGATAGACTCAGCAGGTGCATTCTACAACCTCACGAGTGGTCCCTGAATCCCTTGAGAACGGCGGAGATCTTCCACCACTGGGCCTGTCCTTGCTGCGACTTCTTTGCATCCCTGACCAACTACAAATGCAGCAACTACTTCGCCCTGATTCCCCCTCCGGGACAGTCACCCAGGGATGCTCTAGTCCACTATTGGCCCTCGGGTCTTCTTTATGCATTCCCACCTTTTCCTCTCATTCCCCAGTTTCTGAAGAAAGCCTGTCGGTTGAAGAGCAAGGTGATCCTCATAGCACCATATTGGCTTTGTCAGATTTGGTTCCCCTTCCTTTGGTCTCACCTACTAGATCAACCATGGATTCTCCATCCAACCCCGGAGTTGATCTTACATCCGCAGAACCTGATACATCCCAATTTGGACAGCCTGAAGCACACAGCTTGGCTACTCCAATTCCCTTGATTGCCAGGCAGAATGATCTTTTTTTACCAGTACGTGACACTCTCATTGCATCTCATACGTCTTCCACTAGAATTGCCTATCTAAGCAAGTGGAAAAGATTTACCTGTTGGCTGAGAGAAAAACAAGTAGATCCCTTCTCAACACCAGTGTCGATAATACTAGAGTATCTGGCCGACCTTTTTCAATCGGGTCTATCGGCCTCTACCATTAGAGTTCATTTGGCTGCAATATGTAATTTCCATGAGGGTGTCCAAGACTCCTCTCTTATGTCACACAAATTGTGCAAGACCTTCAAAAAAGGTGAGAATCATCTGAAGCCACCTTTTAGAGAACCTATTCATCCATGGGATCTGTCATTAGTTGTGCAAGCTCTGACAATGCCACCCTTCGAACCAGCTTCTTCTTGCGACCTCAAATATTTATCGTGGAAAACCTTGTTTTTGGTCGCCATTACTTCTGCCAGACATATCTCTGAGCTTCAAGCTTTATGCATCGAGTCCATACTTGATTTTTCATAGAGATAGAGTGTCTTTGAGAACTAATCCTTCATTTCTGCCAAAAGTGATCTCTGAAATGTCCATTAATCAAACCGTTTTCTTTCCCAGTCATTCAAACAGAGGAGAGTATTGCCTACATACCCTAGATATTCACAGGCAAATCCATTTTTACTTAAACAGAACTAGGTCCTCTCGTAAATCTGACCAGTTATTTTTGGCCTATTCTGGACCTAGATTAGGATCTGCTGTTGCTAAGGTCACATTAGCTAGATGGTTGAAAGACTGTGTGACCTTCAGTTATACACAACGTAATATTCCATTGCCTACTACCATGAAGGCTCATTCGACAAGGTCGATGGCAACTTCTGCTGCCTTCCATGCCAGAGCTTCTTTGCATGACATCTGTGCAGCTGCAACTTGGGCTACGTCTCATACCTTCATCAATCTCCAGGGGAGGAGCATCTTTTGGTTCTATGGTGCTCAGGAATGTCCTTCCATGAAAGCCTCCCAGGAATAGAGGTAGCTGGGGACTCTGTCCCATACGTAAGGAATGAATGAGGATTAACAATATCAGATAAAGAAGTTATGTCTTACCATAACGTTCCATCTGTATTGTTGATCCTCATTCAGTCATTACGACCCTCCCTCCTTCCCCCTCCTGTGGCTTCTAGTGGATCTCACCATCCGGTTCTCTTGGGTCATTTTACCAGAGGTAGCCTCTACCTTCTTTTGACTTGCAAACTCAATCTGAGGTAACGGAGAGGGGGGTTATGGGTAAGAGTTTAGCTCGAGAGTTTGTAGCCAATGCGAGCTTGGAAAATGGCCGGCTCAGTTCCGAGGTCAGAACCGATACCCATACGTAATGACTGAACGAGGATCAACAATACAGATGGAACGTTATGGTAAGACAACTTCTTTTTTCCATAAATGGAGGTTATGAAGAAGCCATTCCTGTTAGGAAAATACTTGGGTAGAATTTGTAACCAAGACTGCGGAAGATACTTCTTTGCTAGTACTGGTCAAATTATTAAAATAAGTGCCTTTGATGCACTGTAGATCTGCATGTGGTCTCTCTGAGTTTTTTTTCTTTCTTTTTTCAGCCAGTCACTCCCCCTTCACATCAGCAAGAGTTCTGTGCTGCATGGCCAAAGTTGTTTCCCCTGAGGTTTGCCTCAGACCCCTAGGTTCACACATCTCCCCATGACAGAAATCAGAAATGTCTTTTCATCATGGTGGAAACTGACTTAGTTAATACTTTGAGAATTAATTGCAGCTGATGGCTCTAGATGGTTTCTAAGAGGACTGGCAACACAGCTAAAGTGCTCCTCACCTGTATAGTGTTCAGCTGCACCTTCCTAGCAATGCTCATCCCTGTGTTAGCACTGTTTTCATTCTCTAATTTTTCACCCCCTTCCCAGTTAATCTTTCTGGTGCACATTGATGGCCTCGTAGTAGCAGGTGGTCTAAGATTCTTCAGTCAAAAACTATGTCTACTCCAGCAATACTCATCCCTGTATTGGTACTATTACCTGTCCCTCACTTCTCTGAGTCCTTTTTCCAGTGCATTTTGGTGGCAAGAAGTGCTGACCTTATGGTAGCCACTGCAGGCAAATACATTCTGCCTTCTTTTTCTGTGCCAAAATTGAGGAGTGTAAGATTCTTAGCAAGACACTGTACCCAGGTCACCCCTGAAAAAGGACAAATGTGACCAGTGAGCTTACCTATTCAGCAAATAGGTAAAATGCTCTGTAAAGTGGTGGTGTACTCCTACAGCAGTTAGCATTGTTCCCTCACAGCAGTGTTTTTTTTTTTCTGGAGTAGATGTTCTTCGTGTTTCACTGTTGCAGTCATTACATTTGGGTAATCTGCTTGCAGGTTACCCTCAGTCGGCCTGATTAACAAAGTCTTGGGTCCTGCGTCGGTTGCTGTCCCTTCTTCCATGACGTCAGGTCGTCAGGGGTGTAAAACATGCAGCCGACGCTATTACATCAGTCTTTCTTGCCTGCGGTGCCTGAAGCAGAAGCAGTTTGTAAGTGTCAGTCGGCCAACTCCTGAAATTTTCGTTTTCGAGTTTCAGAACCAAAGTCTTCAACTAAAGCTAAGTACCCCATTGGGGAAACTTTTTCTTGCTCCTTACCGATGTCAGTAAAATTAATAATTGCGTTACTTGTGGAAAGGAAATACATCATAAAGATTTTCATTCATACTGTATTCCTTGCCTAAGCCCTGACCACGACGTAACTTGCTGTCAGTTTTGTGCTTTATTTAATCAGTGCACTATCCATCGTCGGTATATTTTTGCTTCTAAATATTTTGGTTCTCAGTTTAATAATCCAGAAATGTCGTTGGTTAGCCATCCGACTACCAGGATTCCGAAAAAACGCAAAGATAAAGAGAAGAGACAGGCCGCCGAGGTCCAAAACTGCCAACGATGCTTCTCCTAAGCCAGTCACCAGTTCACCGGTACTCAGTGAGGTGTTTTTGCAGCCCCTAATACCCACTACTTCTGATTTGCAGGCCTCTACTGATGCCCATTCGGAGTCCGGTATGCCGCGAGATGCTTCAGCTATGAAACCCGTGGATGTATCTACCTTGGATGGGTCCGGAGCCGCTGTGCAGGCACTGGCTTCTGAGGGTGTATTCAGTCCTATGGACTTGCATATTAAATCAATGCCTCCTTCATTACTTAGGCCTAAATCTCGATCCATGTCTAAAAAAACGACACCCAAGCCACATGCTCAAGCCTCTATGCCTAAAAAACAAATGATAAGAATGGCTGAAGATCTAATAACTCTCGTCAATGGTAGCCAACCCCTCCCCCCCCCTTCTAAGAGGCCTAGGACTGAGGTTATGAATCTTCTGATCAGGATTCTGTTTTTTCTGACTCTTCTAATGACCTGGATTTGTCCTTACCTACTTATGAGGATTCTGATGCAGTGGACTTTGTTCCCTCTGCTTCCCCTCCTGAGCATTTCCACTGGGAAAGCCAGGATTTTTCTGATTCAGAAAAGAGGCTTAGGGATTTCCTTGTCCTACCTCAACATAGGCCTTTAGCTATTCCTCCTGTACTAGACATTGTTGATGATGCTTTCTCGGAATCTAGTTTGGCCCCTGATTCCCTACCTCCTGCTCCCAGTAAACCTGACAGATACTACAGGGTCCCTGAGTCCCACAAGTTCCTTTTCAAAAATCCTATTGCAGATTCAGAGACTATTTCACAGGGGCCCAAGGGCATTAAGGTTTTTACTGCTAAAAATCCTACCCCTTCTGATAGAGACTCCAGGGCGCTGGATAGATGGGGTAAGAAGGTTTACATTTCTGCAACCTTGGCCATTAGGGCTTTAAACTGCCAGTTTCATATGTTAAAATATCAGGAACATGTTATTGGACTGCTTAAACAGAAAATGATGTTGATTCCTGACTGTGTGGAAAATAAAGAATTACAGGATTTAAAGCATTTTGCCGAACAAGTTGGAAAACTTACTTTACAGTGTGGTTTTGATTCATTAGAGGCCTCTTGCAGGGCTGCTGTTACTGGGTCTGTGCTCAGAAGGCATGCTTGACTTAAGGAGCAATCTTTGCCTGATCATGTCAAAGCTAAATTGTTGGATGCTCCTTTAAATCAGGACCGCCTGTTTGGCAACAAGGATGTGGAAGTTCTTAAAAAGATGGAAGATAAAGCTAAATCTATGCAAACTGTTATAATATTTTTTACAAGTTCAGCCTCCTAGATTTAGTAGGCACTGGCTCTCTAAGAATTGGTCCTTTCCAGACCCTACCAGGTCTTCTCAAGCCAAACCCAGACCCAGCAAAAACCCCAGGTTTCAGTTCCAGGGGACTCACAGAACTAAGCAGTGGAGGGCCTCCACTTCCAAGTCTGGGAATAATAAGACTCCCCCCTATGGTAAACTGTCTCAATGACTTCCTTTTAAAATTTCCAAGCACTTTTCATCTGATTGCCCCTTTGGGGGAAAGATTGCTCTTCATGCAAAGAGTTGGGAACGCATTACCCAGGATAAATGGGTTTTAAATATAGTGTTCCAGGGATACAGATTTCACCTCCACACATTTCCAACACCCAGCGGGTGGCCGGACCTACCCCCAAATCAGTGGGCAGAGGCCCAGAAACAAGTACTTTCTCTCTTAAGCATGGGGGCTATTCAACTGGTGCCAGAAGTGGAAAAGGGACAAGGTTTCTATTCGAGACTTTTCCTGGTACCCAGAAAAGACAATTCATGGCGTCCTATCCTTGACCTGTCTACTCTAAACACCTTTTTGGAGATTCCAACATTCAAGATGCTGACTCTTCACCAATTACGTCCTATGCTAGACAAAGATGCCTGGTTGGCAACACTAGATTTAAAAGAATCATACCTGCACATCCCAATCAAGGAATCTTGCAGAAGATACCTACGCTTCAAAGCAGGCTAAATGCACTTCTGCATTGCCCTTTGGCTTATCTACTGCGCCCAGGGTATTCACAAAGTGCCTAGCTCCAGTTATTGCATTTTGCAGGCAAAGAAGTATTCAAATATACCCATACCTGGATGATTGTCTAATTCAGACAGAAAGCCGGGACATACTTTTGAATCATCTGGCCTTTGTAAAAAGGGTTCTAACTTGTCTGGGGTACACCATAAATGAAAAGAAATTACAACTGATCAGGGGCGGCCCGTGCTATCGGGCTGCCGGACTGCAGCCCCCTCAACAAAAAAAAAAAAAGAAAGAAAAAAAAAATTTTAAAAATTCGTGGACTTCGCGCATGCACAGTAGTCCAGACTACTGCAAGTCTACTGCGCATGCTCGCGGCAGTCCGGCAATCCAGGTAGGGAAACATAGGAGACGTCTGTGCACTTTTAAAGTGCACAGACTCGCTGGGAAAACGTGTCGGGGCCAGACTGCAACAGCAGCAGTCAGCGTCGGGACTGTGGATTAGGGTTTGGATCGCGGGAATCTCGCGGGACTATGGATTATTGCGTGGACATTTGGATTAACATTATGGGGAATGGTCCGCAAGGACAGGTAAGTGTGTTAATTATTTTATTGTTTAGAGTGGTAGGGAAGTATGTGAATGAATGTATGCCTATTTGAATGGACTGGTGTGTGTTTATTGTTTAGGGAAGCCTATTTGAATGGACTGGTGTGTGTTTATTGTTTAGGGAAGCCTATTTGAATGCACTGGTGTGTGTTTATTGTTTAGGGAAGCCTATTTGAATGGACTGGTGTGTGTGTTTATTGTTTAGGGAAGCCTATTTGAATGGACTGGTGTGTGTGTTTATTGTTTAGGGAAGCCTATTTGAATGGACTGGTGTGTGTTTATTGTTTAGGGAAGCCTATTTGAATGGACTGGTGTGTGTGTTTATTGTTTAGGGAAGCCTATTTGAATGGACTGGTGTGTGTGTGTGTGTGTGTGTGTGTGTGTGTGTGTGTGTGTGTGTGTGTGTGTGTGAACATGCCCCAGGTGCTCATGGTGGTGTGGTAGGGAATACCTCAGGCTTGAACCCTGTACCCTGTATGCAGGTGTTAAAGACTTGAGTTCCCTACCCACCACCATTTGTAAATAAATTGCAGATTTTTGCCTCATATTTGATCTGATCTGTTCCTCATAATATCTGTGGTTTGTAAATGTTCCAATACTTGATATTTGATGGTGTAGTAGTAGCATTGTTGCCTCACAGCTGCAGGTTCTCAGGTTTGATTCTTGGCTGGGGTTCCTTCTTTGTTGTTGGGTCGTTTGCTTGATATTTGATGGTGTAGTAGTAGCAGTGTTGGGGGTTCCTTCTTTGTGTGGTCTGTTTGCTTGATATTTGATGGTGTAGTAGTAGCATTGTTGCCTCACAGCTGCAGGTTCTCAGGTTTGATTCTTGGCTGGGGTTCCTTCTTTGTGGGGTCTGTATCTTCTCCCTGTGTTTGTGTGGGTTTGCTTTTGTGTCCTCCCATGTTACGAAGACATGTCTGCATTATTTCTTCCTGGGCCTCTGCTGAAAATTGTTTTTTTGTTCAAGTCAGACTGTCCTGATTAACAAATGTTAAATAAAATTGACAGGCATTTGAATTTCAGACTTCAGGTTTCTGAATGTTTAATTTCTTACATATTTGATGGTGCAGTGGCAGTATTGTTGCCTCATAGCTACAGGATTTGTGGTTTGATTCTTGGCTGTGGTGCCTTCTTTGTGGAGTCTCCATCTTATCTCTGTGTTTGTGTGGATTTGCTCTGGTATCCTGCCATTTTACAAAGACGTGTCTACAGTATTTCTCCCTGGGCCTCTGCTGAAAATTGTTTTTGTTCCATCAGAAGTAAAATTGACAGGCATTTGAATTTCAGACTTCATAGTCTTCAGAAAATACATAGTAAAACAACTTTTTATTCTAGCAATAAATATATAGTAACAACCTTTTATTATAGCAATTCTTTATGTTTATAAGATGACTATTTGAAATGTTTCCTTATTTTTGGGACTGTAATACCCTGTTAGTGGCTTTGTCCAGGTTTTTTGTGCTAAGGTTGACAGCTATGGCAAGAACTGAATTCACTGAATATGTTTGAGGGCTGTATTCCCTCATTACTGGGTTTGTCCAGGTGTTTTGTGCTAAGGGGTTGACAGCTATGGTGAGAACTGAATTAATTAAATGATAGCCATTTAAGTTTCAGTCTTCCTCTCGTTCACAAAACAGCTGATTTGGCGTAGTGGTATGTTGCTCTTGACTGTTTTGCACAGGGACCTTGTCTGTAAAATTACGATGGTAACACAGCATTTTTCTTTCACAAAGCAGGTGATTTGGCATGGTGGTATGTTCTGACTCTTTTTTGCGCAGGGACTTTGGCAGTAAAATGTATGGTGGTACCGTGGTAACACCACATTTTATTCTAGCAGCTTTCCAAGACACTATACAAGCAATGCTTAATGTGTCCCTGGTTTTTGCCCTTTTGACCCACCCCAATAAATTTTGCTTTTTCCAGACTTCTTGTGCTGCGAAGTTGAGATGCAGTTGAGTATTGAGCAGATTTTACAAGGAGCTGAGAGCTGCAGGGGAAGAGAAGTTTAGTGCTAATAGCACAACAGGCTGTGTGCTTGCTTTTGATGCAGAAGGTTGTTGGTTCTACTCCCATAAGGGGTGAATGCTGAAAGTTAAGATACTAATTATGAGCCTGTTATCAGTTTGCCATCCATTTCCTATTGCAATATTACTAGCTTATTTTTAATGTAATTTAGGCAATTTATTCCACAGGGGCATCAGACACTTTATTGTTCGATGAAACCATGAAATGTAAAGGTGATTGCTAGCACCAACCTCTTCATTACAGATTTATTTAACTTGGAATTATTTAGATGACTTTTTTACTACTTCAGAGATTGTGCATATTTACTGATAATGGTGGACTGTAGAATTGCGCATATTTACTGATAATAGTGGACTGTAGAAGTTTTAGTAGACTTTTATGATGGAAATGTTCTGAATTGGACAGTTTTGTTTCATTGTTTACTGGAAAAATGTTCAAAGCAATAGGAAGGTGTATCAAAGAGCACATGTATGTTTCATATGCAAGGGGCCTATGATTTGAAAACAGCCCAGAATTCATTTTTATCTGCCACGAGTAAAATGTATTTTCTTTGAATGTGGATTTTAATGTTGTTTCAGTGAATGTGAGTTTCAAGGGCAGAGAAGGTTTAATGCCAAGTTTGTTATGTCTTAGTGTTTGTGCTGTAAAATGCAAAAATAAAACTTTCAAATGAAGTTCAAATCATCATAGAAGTAAATCAGTATGCACATTAGTGTTTATGGTAAATGGAGTGAAATAGCAAATTAATGGATCATTGGAATGGCTGCAGGGAGGCTCCATTCGACCAGGGTTTTGTGAGGGGGGAGGGCAGCAAACTTAGACAGCCCCAGCTGAACCATACCTCCCAACTGTCCAGATTTTCAAAGAATGAATAGATGTTTTGCTTCTTATTCCTCATAGAAATTTGTGGTTTTCTGGCAAATCATTTAGGAATTAAGTCACTAAATAATGACACACCTAGTTTCAGACTTCATAACCTTCAGAAAAATGCATGCTAAAGGTAAGACCTGTTCTATCAACTGTCCCAGTTTAGAAGAGCATTTTTTAGTACTGTTTGTATGTCCCCCCCCCAATATATTTGGCCTTGTCCAGATTTATGTCCCAGTTTATACAAGAGCAATTTTTAGTACTGTTTATATGTTCCCCCAATATATCTGGCCTTGTCCAGATTTATTGCATTAACAGGTTGAGAGGTACATGCAAATAAATTGCTTTATAGAATTAGGCATGGCCAAACCTCTGAACTGTCCCTGATTTTGACTCAAAATGTTGCTCTTCCCCTAATGATCCCTCTGCAAAATAGCAATTTTGGAAGAAAACATGGAGGGTTTATAATTAAGAAATAACTGTAATAATCAGATTACTTTTATTTCAGAAATGCATGTAGATTATTTTATTTTGTCAGCTGCTCAAGTTAGCAGTACTAATATTAAAGTGTCCCTTCTTTGACAGGTTCCCAGCTGTATTGTGTTGCTATTTTATATTTTACATCACATTTTTGGTTCATTTTTCATAAAATTGTGTTTTTGGCAAATTAGTGACAAATAATTAAAGACTGAAGTTAGAAAATAATGACAGACATTTGAGTTTCAGATTTCATACCATTCAGAAAATTCATACTAATGCAAGACCTCTATTAGCTTTCTAAGGTTATAAGAGCGATATTTTAAAAATTGTCCTTATTTTTGGGCCTTTGTCCCATTTCTTTGTATGGCTTTGTACAGATTTCTTGCTCTGAGGTTGAGAGGTATGACAAATGTGTCAGGGCCATCACAAGTCAGCCAGAGACATTTCAAACTGTGACATACTTGTTACACCCCACTCCCCCATGTAGTGACTCTGGATGTGTCGAAGCAAGGCAAGGAGTAGTTATGCAGTGTAAATGTGCAGAGAATCCCACCCATCCAAGGTAGACACAAGTACTAGAGTGGCTTTTCATCTGTCCTTGATTTTTGCAGAATGGTCTGGTTTCCTGTCATATTTTTTGTACTGTTGATTTATGCTTATTACTCAAAGTGCATGTTGCTCTGTGTTTAAGTAGCAATACTTTAATGACCATCAGGTAAGCTTGGCTGAGATTGCAAGATGCAAGTAAGCTTTAATAAGCATACTGTTAAAGAATTGCCAACATTGAAAGCCTTTCTGTTGCCATGTAGAGAATACTTAACTAGATAATGTATAAGCCTTGGGTATCGAAATGCATATGCCAGTATTTGTAATAAAGGACAGAATTACATTATTTTAAGAGTCTCATTACACTTGGAGACTTACAGTCATCTCTGCAGGCTTTAACCATAAACCGAATGCCAATCGTGTGGTCTATAACCTGTACAGTAATCCTTTTAAGCAATGTATCTTGAGCTTATTTCTTGTTTGCTTTTCATTTTTTACTTTGATCATGTTTTCCCCATGAAACAAGTAGTTGTTAGGCAGCAGGTCTTTTTTTGGATAAGGAACATTTTTACAAGTGGGGGCATCAGAGATTTCTACTTTCAGCATGTTCCTTTAATAAAGCTGAATATAAATTATAATTAGAACTGCAGTGCAAGAAGTGGTTTGAGTTGAGTGCTGCTTGTTTTTCTTATACTTGATTTTGACTGGCATTCCATTAATGTATTTAAAAAAAAGTAATTTATTTCTTCATGCCTCACAACCTTTTTTGTTTCCATCTAGATATTAAGCTGTCATGCAGCCAATGCACTGAAATATTTTTATTCTTCTACACTTCATTTTGTCTTGATTGGACTCTCATGACAACTGTTTGGCACCCAATGCAGTATATTTAGTTTTTGTGGTTTGCTACTACAGGTGTTTGTGTGTGTGGTAGGGAATACCTCAGGCTTGAATCCTGTACCTTGTATGCAGGTTTTAAAGACCTTAATTCCCTACCCACCACCATTTGTGAAAAAAAAACTGCAGATTTTTGCCTCATGTTTGATCTGATCTGTTCCTCATAATATCTGTGGTTTGTAAATGTTGTAATGCTTGATATTTGACGGGGCAGTTGTAGCATTGTTGCCTCACAGCTGCAGGTTCTCAAGTTTGCTTCTTGGCTGGGGTGCCTTTTTTGTGGGGTCTTTATCTTCTCCCTGTGTTTGTGTGGGTTTGCTTTTGTGTCCTCCCATGTTACAAAGACACGTCTGCATTATTTCTTCCTGGGCCTCTGCTGAATTTTTTTTTTGTTCCAAGTCAGACTGTCCTGATTAACAAATGTTAAATAAAATTGACAGGCATTTGAATTTCAGACTTCAGGTTTCTGAATGTTTAAGTCTTTGCATATTTGATGGTGCAGTGGTAGTATTGTTGCCTCACAGCTATAGGTTTTCTGGTTTGATTCTTGGCTGGGGTGCCTTCTGTGTGGAGTCTGCATCTCCTCCCTGTGTTTGTGTGGATTTGCTCTGGTGCCCTGTCATTTTACAAAAACGTGTCTGCAGTATTTCTCCCTGGGTCTCTGCTGAAAATTGTTTTCAGCAGTAAAATTGACAGGCATTTGAATTTCAGACTTCATGTTCTTCAGAAAATACATAGTAACACAACCTTTTATTCTCGCAATTTTCTAAGTTTATAAGATGAATATTTGAAATTTGTCCCTATTTTTGGGACTGCATTCCCTCATTATTGGCTTCGTCCAGGTCTTTTGTGCTAAGGTTGACAGCTATGGCAAGAACTGAATTCACTGAATGTTTGAGGGCTGTATTCCCTCATTACTGGGTTTGTCCAGGTGTTTTGTACTAAGAGGTTGACAGCTATGGTGAGAACTGAATTCACTAAATGATAGCCATTTAAGTTTCAGTCTTCCTCTTTTACAAAGCAGCTGATTTGGCGTAGTGGTATGTTGCTCTGTTTTGCACAGGGAGCTTGGCAGTAAAATGTATGGTTCTAGCAACTTTCCAAGATTATACAAGCAATGTTTGTGTCCCTGGTTTTGGGCTTTTGACCCCCAATACATTTTGGCTTTTTCCAGTTTTCCTGTGCTGCAAAGTTGAGTATTGAGTAGATTTTACAAGGAGCTGAGAGCTGTAGGCGAACAGAAGTTTAGTGCTGCTTAAGTGAAGTTGGTTTGCCTTGTTAATAGCACAACAAGTTGTGTACTTGTCTTTGATGCAGAAGGCTGTGGGTTCTACTCCCACAAGGGGTGGATGCTGCTGTACTGAGAATGTTCTCCTTGGTGAAGATACTATGAGTTCGTTATCAGTTTGCCATCTATTTCCTCTTGCAGTATTACTAGCTTATCATTTTTTTAATGTAATATAGGCAATTTATTCCTGAGGGGCAACAGGCACTTTATTTTACGATGAAACCATGAAATATAAAGGTGTTTGCTAGCAGCAACGATGAAACCATGAAATATAAAGGTGTTTGCTAGCAGCAACCTCTTCATTAGTTACAGATTTCTTTAATGTGGAATTATTTAGATGACTTTTACTTCAGAGATAGCGCATATTTACTGATAATGGACTGTAGAATTGTGCATATTTACTGATAATGGACTGTAGAATTGTGCATATTTACTGATAATGGTGGACTGTAGAATTGTGCATATTTACTGATAATGGTGGACTGCGGAAGTCTGAGTAGACTTTTATGATATTATGGGCAGTTTTGTCATTATGGGTGCATGCATTTTGCTTCATTGTTTACTGGAAAAATGTTCAAAACAAATTTAAAATGCCCTCTAAAAAATGTAATATATTGTACAAGGAATATAATTTAGTACAATGAGGAAGGTGTATCAAAGAGCACATGTATGTTTCATATGCAAGGGGCCTATGATTTGAAAACAGCCCAAAATTAATCTTTATCTGCCACTGGCAAAATTTATTTTCTTTGAATGTGGGTTTCAATGCTGTTTCAATGAATGTGAGTTTCAAGAGCAGAGACGTTTTAATGCTAAGTTTTCATTGTGAGACTGCACTGCTTTGTTTAGTAGATGACTTAGTGTTTGTGCTGTAAAATACAAAATAAAACTTTCAAATGAAGTCCAACTCATCATACAAGTAAAGCAGTATGCACATTAGTGTTTATGGTAAATGGAGTGAAATAGCCAAGTAATGGTTCATAGGAATGGCTGCAGAGGCTCTTCAACCGTGATTTTGTCAGGGGGGAAGAGCAGCAAACTCAGACAGGACCAGCTGAACTATACCTCCCAACTGTCCAGATTTTCAAAGAATGAATAGATTTTTGCTTCTTATTTTTGGTTTGTTCTTCATAAAATTTGTAGTTTTCTGGCAAATAATTTAGAAATTAAGTCACTAAATAATGATACACTGAGTTTCATACTTCATAACCTTCAGAAAAATGCATGCTAAAGTAAGAACTGTTATTCTATCAACTGTCTCAATTTATACAAGAGCAATTTTTAGTACTGTTTATATGTTCCCCCAGTATATTTGGCCTTGTTCAGATTTACTGCATTAACAGGTTGAGAGGTACATGCAAATAAATTGCTTTATATAATTAGGCATAGCCAACCTCTCAACTGTCTCTGATTTTGGCTTAAAATGTTGCTCTTCCCCCTAATAATCCCTCCGCAAAATAGCAATTTTGGAAGAAAACATGGAGGGTTTACAATTAAGAAATAACTGTAATAATCAAAGTTATAGATTACTTGAAATGCATGTAGATTATTTTATTTTGTCAGCTGCTCAAGTTAGCAGTACTAATATTAAAGTGTCCCTTCTTTGACAGGTTCCCAGCTGTATTGTGTGGCTATTTTATATTTTTGCATCACATTTGGTCCATTTTTTCATAAAATTGTGTTTTTTGGCAAATTAGTGACAAATCGCTAAAGACGGAAGTTAGAAAATAATGGCAGACATTTGAGTTTCAGATTTTATACCCTTCAGAAAAGTCATACTAATGCAAGACCTATTCTATTATCTTTCTAAGTTTATTAGAGCAATATTTAAAAATTGTCATTATTTGTGGGCATTTGTCCCACTTCTGTGTATGGCTTTATCCAGATTTCTTGCTCTGAGGTTGAGAGGTATGACACGTGTCAGGGCCATCACAGTCAGCCAGAGACATTTCAAATTGTGACATACTTGTTGCACCCCACTCCACCATGTACTGACTCTGGATGTGTCCAAGCAAGGCAAGGAGTAGTTATGCAGTGTAAATGTGCAGTGTGCCCCCCCCCATCCAAGGTAGACACAAGTACTACAGTGGCTTTTCATCTGTCCTTGATTTTGCAGAAAGGTCTGGTTTCTGTCATATTTTTGTACTGTTGATTTATGCTTATTACTCAAAGTGCCTGTTGCTCTGTGTTTAAGTAGCAATGCTTTAATGACCATAATGTAAGCTTGTCTGAGATCATAAGATGCAAGTAAGCTTTTAATAAGCATACTGTTAAAGAATTGCCAACATTGAAAGCCTTTCTGTTGTTGCCATGCAGAGAATACTTGACTAGATAATGTATAAGCCTTGGGTATTAAAGGACAGGATTCCATTATTTTAAAAGCTCATTACACTTGTTGGAGACTTCCAGTCATCTCTACAGACTTTACCCATAAACTAAACAGAATGCCAATCATGTGTGGTCCATAACCTGTACAGTAATCGTTTAAGCAATGTATCTTGAGCTTGTTTCTTGTTTGCTTTTCATTTTTTACTTACATGTTTTCCCCATGAAACAAGTAGATAGTTGTCAGGCAGCAGGTCTTTTTGGATAAGAAGCATTTTTACAAGTGGGGCATCACAGAGATTTCTACTTTCAGCATGTTACTTGGCACTTTAATAAAGCTGAATATAAATTATAATTAGAACTGCAGTGCAAGGAGAAGTGGTTTGAGTTGAGTGCTTCTGGTTTTGCTTCTACTTGATTTTGACTGGCATTCCAGTAATGTATTTAAAAAGTAATTTATTTTTTCATGCCTCACAACCTTTTGTTTCCATCTAGATATTAAGTAAGCTGTCATGCAGCCAATGCATTGAAATATTTTTATTCTTCTACACTTATTTTTGTCTTGATTGGACTCTCATAATGATGGTTTGCCATGCCACCCAGGGGAGTGTATTTAATTAAAGTTAGTTTTTGTGGTTTTGAGCATAGCTCCTCCCCTTTCTGGGTGGCCACACCCCTTCCCTTGACCCCACCCATTCAGCTGGCTCCTGCAGCCCTCCTTTGATTTGAAGTCACCAGCCGCCACTGCAACTGATATCCTGTCAACAAATGATATTCCTGGGAGCAAGTTTGAATACAACTTCCCAGATGGCTTACCTCATGCCAGAAAAGCAAATTAATTTGACAACCTACTTCAAACAAGTGGCCACAAAAACCCTGCTATCTGCAAGACAAATACTGCAAGCCTTGAGGTTCATGGTCTCCTGCATTCTTCTAATTCCATATGCAAGACTGCATATGAGGAAACTACAGTGGTATCTAAAAAACCTATGCTGTCAACATTCTCAAAACCTAGAAACAATGATTCCTATCATAACTTGCCTACGCCTAAAGATCCTTTGGTGGGCAGAGGCATGCCACCAAAACAAGGGACTACCTTTCACACCATACCCTGCCGCCCAAACCCTAACAACAGATGCATCAGACTATGCATGGCAGGGAAGTGCATTCAGGGCAAATGGAACCCAAGTCAAATGCACCTGCATGTCAGTCAAAAAGAAATGTTAGCTGTACAGAATGCTCTGACAGCCTTCAAGGACCACATTCTTCCAGGACAACTAATGGTAAAGACAGACAACACCACTGTTATGTGGTACATAAACAAGCAGGGGGGTACACATTCTTACCCCCTCTGCAGACTAGCCATGGCATTGTGGAACACAGCCCTGAGCTACAAAGTGCACCTACAAGCTCAATTCCTGCCATGAAAATTAAATACACTGGCAGACGGACTAAGCAGAAACCTCATGGAACCACGCTAGTGGAAACTGGAAACAAGGATTTTCAACATGTTGACAAGCAAATGGGGGAGCCCAGATATAAACCTGTTTGCCTCTCCCCAGAACTACCAATTGGACAAATTTTGCACAAGGACTCCCCACAAACAAGGCTGGAAAGTGGATGCTCTGTCCTTCAGCTAGAGAAACCTATCAGTCTATGCCTTCCCCGCTCTGCCTCTTCTCTCCAAAGTATTATTAAAAGTCAAACAGGACAAACCAAAGATGATTTTGATTGCTCCAGACTGGCCACGCCAACACTGCTACCCCCTCCTGTGCAGTGTGTCATGGTTATCTCCATGGCACCTGCCTCAGACTCCTTCCCTGCTATCTCAGCAGGAGAACTAGATTCTGCACCCTCAGTTTCCAACACTGAACCCTGCAGCCTGACTAATTATTTAATCTCTCCTTTACCATCCCTCAGCAAACCTGTGATGGCTATCATCTTAGAGGCAAGGAGGCCTAGTACTAGAAAATCTTATGCTGAAAAATGGAAAAGATTCTGTGCCTGGAACCAGTCTCAAGGAATGAGTGGAGCAGTGCCCAATTTACCTCAGATTTTACAATACTTAATTGAGATGCTTCACAAGGGCCTGTCCTTTTCCTCCATTAAAATCCATGCCTCAGCCATTTCAGCTCATTATAACACAGAACCTCCCCTCTTCTCTCATCCACTGCTCAAGCAGTTCCTCAGAGAGGCCAAAAATTTGAGACCACCCAGGAGAACTCCAACCCCAGCCTGGGACCTTAACTTTGTGTTGGAGAAACTCACTCTACCTCCTTTTGAGCCAGCTGCTACTGCAGACTTAAAATTTCTTTCATGGAAAACAGCTTTCCTTTTAGCAATCACTTCAGCTAGAAGGGTATCTGAATTACAGGCCCTTATGGTAGTGGAGCCTTTCATCATCTTTCATGCGTACAGGGTGTCACTCAGAACCAATCCATCCTTCATGCCCAAGGTGGTTTCCAGTGTGGCTCTTTGCCAACCTTCTTTTCCAATCCACAGAATAAAGGGGAACGGATACTGCATTCCTTAGATGTGCACAGACAACTTAGATTCTACTTAGACAGGACTAAACCTCAAAGGAAATCTGAACAACTGCTGGTAGCATCTGCTGCAGGGGCAGAGGGGAAGGCTATTTCAAAGCAAACCATTTCTAAATGGATAAGCCATTGCATTCATTTCTGCTATAAACAGCATGGAAAACCTATCCCCCAGGGGATCAGACCCTCACTCCACCAGGGTTGCATCTACCTCTACAGCCGTTCTCAGAGGCACCCCTACCAGGGACATCCTAGAAGCTGCTAGCTGGTGTTTTGTACATACTTTCACCAAGCATTATCATTTGCCAATTTTCTCTAAATCCAGAGCTGACTTTGCCACAGAAGTCTTGCAGGACCTTATAGCTAGCCCTAATGCTATCTAAACTCCTCCTCCCAACCATAGCTTTGGGAATCTACCCAAATGTAATGACTGCAACAGTGAAACACGAAGAACATAGTACAGTTGTGTACACTTGCCATAAATGTAGATGTTCAAGTGTATTCACTGTTGCACTCCTGGTTACCCTCCCTCCAGCCCCCTAACTTCTTTTGGCTATACCTCTACTTTCCTTTACTATGCTTAAAAGCTTTTTTGGTGTATTTGCTTTTTTGTTGGAAGTATATCTTTGTGCTTTTATGTTTAATTGCTTCCCATTAGGGGGGCACCTGACATCTGTGGCAAGAAAAACTGATGTAATGGCGTCAGCTACATGTTTTATACCCCTGATGACTTGACGTCATGGAAGAAGGGACAGCAACTGACGCAGGACCCAAGACTTTGTTAATCAGGCCGACTGAGAGCAACCTGCAAGCAGATTACCCAAATGTAATGACTGCAACAGTGAATACACTCGAACATCTACATTTATGGTAAGTGTACACAACTGCACTTTCTTTCCTGATGTGCCACCTTTGCAGAATCTCCTCCCTATATTCATTTGGATTTTCAATGGGTGCTTGAGTAGTACCTCTATAACTCAAATCACAGCATCTGGGGTTATCTTGACTTCTTTTGTATCTTCTGTGACTTGTAACTGCAAAAGCAGTGGCTTCTTTCCTTACCTGCAAGGCCAACACAGTCCCACACTGGTATGCACTAACAAAGGTATGTATATGGCTCTATTTTTGCGTCTCAATTTGTGGTATTTTTTTCAGTTCTTTGAATGTCACACGTGCAAGAAGTTAAATTGTTGCCTTTAAGTGGATTTTTTTATTACTTTCTTCTGTCAGATTCATCATTTTATTTAAGATAATTCAAGGTGTTGAGTCTGTTAACAAATTTGATTGCAGGAGATAAACAGCCTCTGAAAATCTATGTATTTTTCTGTTTGGAACTTTATCACAGCAAAGGTTGTATACCCTGTAGAAAGTTCATGCAGGCCGCAGAAATCCAGATATAAGGGCATTGACTAGAAAAAAATAAGTCTCTCTCTCTCTCTCTGTATATATATATATATATATATATATATATATATATATATATATATATATATATATATATATATATATACACACACATATACATATATATATGTGTGTGTGTGTGTGTGTGTGTGTGTGTGTGTGTGTGTGTGTGTGTGTGTGTGTATAGCTATATATATATATATATATATATATATATATATATATATATATATATATACATATATATATATAGATATACACACGTGTGTATGTTTAGAGAGAGCTGTAAATGAAGTTCAACTTGGGAAATCTGAGAAAGTCAAAAATACTTTACAAGACAGGGCAAGATACATAAAGCACAAAACTGTTGTTGCCGTGGATTATGGGACATCATTTTTAGCACATTTTCTCCATAGGCTAACAAATCTATTTTGCTGACAGGAAAGGAGGTAATTTCTAGTGATGGATGTGCCCACCCAACATAGCTACTGAAATTTAAACTGAAAACAGATACCTATTTTTGTATCAGCCAAGGAATTGATGTACATCTTCCCAGAGTTCGTCACAGAAGTGCTAGAGCCTGAGCCCAATGTTTCTTTGTTGGGAGAGCCTGGATTTGTACAGCCATCCAGTACCACTACTTTCAACTCAGAAGTGTCTCAGTTGGTCAGAGGTAGACTACAGAAGTCTGATTGAAGAGATTTTGAATCAGCACATAGGTTTTTTTTATTTATTATGGTACCTTTTTCAGACCAGCATAGGTCCAAGGTAAGCCTTGAACAGGCATACTTCAGTGTCCAAGAAAGGACCCTTAGAAATCAGAAAGAGCAGAGTCCGTGTACTCTTTAACCTGACCAAGAAGACCATTTCCTTTACAAAACCTCTCTCCTCAAAGTATTCTTTCAGGTCCACTGTCTTCAAATGAGATAATTAGTTATTTGTTAAAATTTTGACTGGGCTATGTCTGCGATTTCCTTCCCTAAAATGATTAAAGGTCCCTGAGTCTTTGTGAAAATGCCCTCTTCTCCAAGACTTTCCAAGATTTATATAATAGAAATTCTAGGCATTGTAGTACTTCTCTACTAGCTCACAAGTCAGCTGTAGTATGTCAGGGAAACCCTTCTAAAATTAGAAATAAGATATGGTAATATTAACTGTACATATTCCTTTTTTAAATACCTTGTAATTTTGCAATCCCAAAAAGACCTTTACTCATCGCTAGAAAATGCAGATGCAGCAAAGGGATTTATACATCTAGCACCTTGACATTGAGTACATAATTTCTTGGGTCACATTATCTTTTCAAATGTATGTCTTTGAATACAGATTAGAAGATAATAGAGGAGTTGTTTGCTTATGTAAAAAGTACTGAATATGTTGATCTTGTAGCAGTTAAGAATGCAAATTCTAGAGCATCCATATCTGGCACAGTTATATGTAGTCATGATTTGCTAGAATCTGAGGATCTTCCTGAAGAAGTTAAAGCATGCATTCTAAATGTTCCTGTTACAGGTGATTTGCGTTGTGGTTTCCAACTGCAGGAAATATTAACATCTTAAAATAGAAAAGATAAATTGAATTATCATCATCAAAAAGAAGCAAGCACTTTGCACTTGTTCCTTTGTTTCATAAAAATAGTATTTCATCTGAGAAATGTCAACACAAAAGGCCTATCCAACAAAACCCTTCTTAAATGGATGTCATAAATCTAAATGTAACATTCAGGGCATGAGTAAAGGTGTTTAGTTCTCAAAATGTTGTACTTTTGGATATAGTCATACATGTGTTATATCCTTATATTGCAGTAGCAGATGTAACAGATGTAAAGAATTTTAGAATCACCCACTAGAGCTTCCAGCAAAGATGTCAGTTCTGTGTAGTAGCCTTACCTGCCTGAAGAGTGCCATCTTTAAGAATGTAAAACACACAGTGCCGAAAGTAGTAGACGTTTGACAGAGAAACACTGTGAGCTTTGAGTCAAAATGGTAGTAAAACATTTAAAAAGGGGATAAAATCAATACACACCACTTCAGCTACTCAAGAAGTGTCTCCTCTCAATTGTATCACACTAACTTGAATCTGCAGTATTACTTGGAATATTGTCATCATATAACCGAGTAACTTTGTTCTTTCTTACAAATATCAACAAACCTAAATATTTTCTGCATCTTACTGATACTTATAAAATATCACACTTCCTTCCTCAGTACTGAACACTGCTTCATTTAATTGACTTAAATCCAGTCATGCATTTGCAGCAACCATGTGCAGCACTTGCAAGCCGTGTTTAAAAAATATATTTTCAGTTGTGTAACAGAAGTAATTGCCTTGGGGGTAAAAATAATGGCGTGATTTGCTTCCTGCTGACACAAGCATTTGATCTGTCAGCATTCACCCACAGGATTAGTTAGATCAGTCCTGGCTAGTCAGAAATAAATGCTGTCATAATATTCTTGTCTTCTGAGACATCAATCCTATAATGCAGTATCTTTAAATTTATCCATTTTTATATGTGCTACCTTTTGGATAGTTGTTTTAACTAATTTAGCTTTGTTTACCAATGTTTATGTGACACTCCAACACCATGTGCAAAAATGGGGGGGGAAGGGGGTTATTGGTGGATGAATTTTGCAATCTGAAGTGAAATTAAAACAAGAGTAATGTGAACTGTTACATTGTTTTTAATTATTACTGATATACTTTTCTGTGGCAAGTACAGATACAGTGATTTATTACTAGCCCTGATAGGTTACATGTTTTTCCATTTGGTTGTGGACTCATACTGGATGGTTTCTTTTTTATCAGGATGCTGCATTGAGTCCAAGGTGTTGCTATTATTTATTCTGTATTTTAAATGGCAAGATACTATCTATTTTTTTTTTCATTATTTTATGTGATAGGATGTTAGTTCTTTAAATCCTTAATTTTCAGGAATGTTATAGGACTGCATTTTACTTGCAATGGATATTTCTTTATTTTTGGTTTAAATGTGGAGATTTATGGATGGCTGCGGTAGTGCAGCAGTTAGCATTGTCACCTCACAGCAAGAGGCTCTCCGGTTCGATCTTCATCTGGGGTGTCTTCAGTGCGGAGTCTGCATGTCCTCCCTGTGGTCATGTGGGTTTCCTCCCACATCCCCAAAAACATGCTGCAAGTGGATTGGACACGCTAAAATTGACCCTAGGCATGAGTGCATGTGTGTGTGTGTGTGTGTGTGCCTTCCGTGGAAGGTTGGGCACCGGGCTGGCAACTCAACACCATAAAACTCCACTGCTAATCATAAGCGGACAAGGTGATCCGCTGTGGCGACCCCTAACCGGGAAAAGCCAAAAGAGAGAGAGAGAGTTTTCAATGTGGAAATTTACATTCATTTTATTTTAATAAAATTTAACAAGTATGAATGATACTTGTTCGGGAATTAATACCTTTGATAGCTCTGTTATTCTTGTAGAGAAAATATAGGAATTGTCTTTCTATTTTATTTCGTTGGAACATGCACATTTTTTGTAGTGTCTTTAATTAAAGTTGTAATATTATAGATACCTACATATCAAAAGTGCTACATTTCAAGTCCCACAACTTTGTCTGCTTGCGCTTTGACATGGGACAACTCTGATTTTTTTCTCTTTCATTGGCTGATTTCTAGAGCCAATGAAAGAGACGTCTGGAGCTGTCACAGTCAACTGCAGACACGCAGTGGAATACCAGCAAGTTATTTCCACTTTTCTGGTATTTTTTTAAAAAAAAAGGCCAGAAAAGAAGAAAAGCTATGCAGTGCTGAAGACCTTCCCTATGATAGTGAAGCTCATTTGCAGGGCATCCCTTATTTGGGCTCATATTTTTGCTCTGTCCCACCTAAAGAGATCACTTTCAGTGAATCACTAATGATTACAGGTAGCCAATCAACAATGTCCATTAATGAAGTTTCAAACTTGACCTTGACTTTATCAGATATAAATACGACTTACACCCATATATTTAACAGCATAGACGCTTTACTAGTCAAACTTAAGGCTAATAAATCCAAAAAACTCAGTAGGGACAGACTTTTGTACCAGCAAGAAAAATCTTATCCTAGGCTGCTATTACCTAGGTTTTGTACTGACATTTTGGGTAACCATGCTGCGTCTACCAGTAACGGAGAAGTCCCTGGTCAACACAGTATTTCTAATCTAGACAACATTTTGGAAGAACATGACACTGAATTTGTCCAGGGTCCTAGACGGAGCAACAGAATAAAAGCAAATAGAAACAACAATTTTAATCATACTTTGCATAATCAACGAGAAGAAGATATTGACCAACCTAATAGTAACAACAGCAATTTTTTAGGTCACCACAACAACAATCGCCAGTTCAACCGCAAGAACAGGAACTGGAACAAGCATCAGAATTAAGTTTTAACAATGACTTTGATTTACTTGATGACAACAATTTAAAAATCATCCTTAATAGCAGGGGGGACTTCAAAATTTATAATTTTTCTAGTATCACACTAGACCAGGACTTAACAGACCTTCTAGCTTTTGGGAATACCTTTGTGCCTAGACATAACTTTAACTTAACTAAAACTATATTAGACTTAAAAAGCTTTGTGCGTAAATTGAATTTAGACATTTTGTTTCCTACCCCCTTACTACAACAAACTAGTAATCTTAAATTGCCCAGTGTGTTTAACCCAGTTTTACACCCAGATCTTGTTTTGTTTGAAAGAGCTTGTGAGGCAGATTTTAGGCACTTGAATAAGAACTACAGGCTTTACTCAGGGTTTAAGAAGGATAACACGTCTAAGGAACAAATGTCCATGTTGAACAACCTCTGTAGTTTGCCAGTTAGAGTATTGAAACCAGATAAAGGGGGTGGTCTAGTAATCTTTGACAATAATGATTACAGAGACAAAATGGCATCTTTTTTAAATAATTCAGCATACACCCCGTCATCTAAAAATGAAATGAACACAGTTTACTCTAGAAACAGGGGCTACTTCAGAGAGTTATTCCTTTCTGGCAAAATTGACTTAGACACTTACCACTACATTGACATCACGTTCCCCAAGGCTCCAGTGATTTTTGGGATTCCCAAAATTCACAAGAACTTACAGAACCCTCCTATGAGAGCCTTGGTGGATGCTAGGTCATCTATGACTCATCCCTGTGCACGTTTGGTGGATACAATCTTGAGTAAATACCTGAAACTCATTCCTCGTATCTGTAAAGATTCCTGGTCATTCCTTCGTGACATTAATAATATTACATTCGACCAAGCTTGCAACTTCCTCACTATATATGTCGTCGACCTCTATACCTCCATTCCACACATTGAGGCCATACAGTGGGTAGGTAACACACTAGCTGACCTGGGTGCCCCATTGGTCGAGATTGACACTGTCTCTGAATTATTAGACATTATTTTATCATCTAATTTCTTCATTTTCGACCAACAATATTACCTTCAAACACAAGGTATAGCTATGGGGTCACCATGTGGCACCAGTGTAGCAAATGCATTTGTCGCACACTGGGAAAAACAATTCATTTTACACAATAATTACTTTAATCACCAGGTCATGTACTACACCAGATACCTGGATGACATCTTTATTCTATTTAAAGGAAATATCGGGGAAGCTGCAGCTTTGGTAGAATACATGAACATCACTACTAGTTTCTTTAAGTTTACTTATCAGTTTTCGACAACAGGAATTGATTATTTGGATGTCAAGCTCGAAAAGGACATTACAAGTGGCTTATTTTTGTCATCTATTTATAGGAAGCCAACTTATTGTAACTCATTCCTTCACTTTTCGAGCTTGCACCCTTATAAACAAAAACGATCAATAGTAAAAGGACAGCTTATCAGGGCTGCCAAAATGTGCAGCACAACTGAAAGCTTTGAAGAAGAATGCCTCACATTGGCTGGAATGTTTTCTAGCCGGTACTATCCTGACTCATTAATAACAGAATTAACATATGAAGTTAGAAACAAAAGAGACTCAGGTTTATATGCCCCTTTGTTAAACAACAGTGTTCTAAACACAAATGATGTCTTAGACACTTTAGAGACTTGCTTCAGTATGACTGAAAATAGTGACAGCATTAATAGAACTGTTGTGAGCCCTAAGTTCACTACTAGTTTCATTACTACTTTTAACACAGATTCTACCTTAATACGGTCTATACTTTATAAGAATTGGTATTTTATTACCAGTAACTCTCAACTTTTTGAGAAATTAGGTAGTAACCCATTAATAGTTTACAGGAGAGGCAATAACCTGAAAAGTCTCCTAGAGAGAAACAACAACAGCGACTCATTTTCTAAACGCAAGGGCACCTTTATATGTAGTCATTGTAACTGGTGTAATAGGTTCAACATTTCAAATCAGGGGTAGAAAATATAACATCTATCACAAAATGAATTGTGACACCAGATCAATAGTCTATTTAGCTTTTTGTGACTGTTGTCCAGCATATTATGTTGGTAAAATGGATCAAAAGTTTAAAGATAGAATCTATCAGCATTGTTATGCTATTAGAAAAAGGAAAATTGACAATGCTTTAGCCAAGCATATTATTAACTATGAGGGGCACAACTTTCATTTTATGGCCATAGATCATGTTCCCCACAACATCAGGGGGGGCCCTAGTGCATTGACTCTAGAAACTAAAGAACTTGAATGGCAAATAAAACTAGAGGCATTTAACAGTCCTGGTTTAAATGAACAGTGTAACATCTCCTGCCCTTTGAAACTTAAAAGTTATATGAGATGACCATCGCTGTACTGGAATAGCATTCAATATCAACTTTTAATTTTATTTTAATTTCATTTTTATTTTTCATGTTTCCACATATCTATATAAAACTTGTCACAACATATTTATACATATAACTGGTTAATAGATACATTATTGGTTACCTGGTTTCTATTTCAAACAGACTGTTTTAGATTTCCAGATTATAGTAATAGAAATTTAATAATTAATTAAATATAGACCCAGGTATTATCATAACATTTACAAATACTTATATGTTTGGTGGCTATGTTCCCAACTTATCCATTGGTGTTCCATAATAGTTGGTAACAATGTGACTATCGTATTCATTAATAGTCAGTACAGGTTTAGTAAACTGATATATATACACACATTTTTTCTATAACCTGTATAAATTTTAAGGCTTTTTTTTAGAACTGCAACAATGTTATAGCCTTAAAGTATTTTATTTAATGGAATTTTAAACTGTGATAGTTTTTTAAAAGGGAAGTTACGTTTGCAGTTGTGACATCACTTCTGAATATTTAAACTACTTTTGGCGCTACTTTGTATCACTTTGAAGAAGCTACTGAAGCATCAGTAGCGAAAACGCTGTAACTTTTATCTTTGTTTTCAGTTTAATAAATTTGCCTTAAGGAAAAAAAATGCTACTATTGCCTTGGTCTCCCTCGTTTCTGGATTACCGTGCCTCTGGATGTTCGAAGTTTCATACTTGTTCAGAAAGTGCACGTTGATTGAACACCTTTTGCTCTTTTAACTTTTAAAAGTAAACTAGTGTGATATTTGAAAGTTATTAATTTTTTGGGTCTTTGTTCCCCTATTATTTTGACTTGGTCTGGATTAATTGAGCAAAGAAGTTGGAATTATTTTGGTCTGATCCTCATAACATGTGCGGTTTTCTGGCAAATTGTGGAGTGCAGTCATGAAATAATGGCAGCCATGTTCATTTCAGACTTCATATCCTTCATAAAGCAGTTGCTAAAGCAAAGCTTGTATTCTAGCAACTTTCTACGGACAGTATGCAAAAGCAATATTTAACATTTCTCCCTGAGTTTCTGTCTTATGAGCTAAGAAGTTGAGGAGGGAGAGTTGCAGTGGTTATTCTCTGTGGCTCTAAGAGACAAAAGTCGAAGTACATTTCTAGGCCATTATTTATGCATTCATCTGATCTCAAGCAGATTATTAAGATGTACACAGTCATACAAGTGGTTGTGATTGTTGATATTGTGTGTGTGTGTGTGTGTGTATAAACACACTCATTGGGCATAGTTTCCAGCTGTCTCTATTTTTGCCTCATCTTTTTGGAATGATCTTCATAAAGTCAGTGGTTTTCTGGCACATTATTGTTGATTGCAGTCACCAGGTAATGACAGATGTGTGTTTTGTACTTCATATCTTTCAGAAAATGCTTTCAAATGCGAAACCTGTTATACCACCAATTTTAACAGTTTAAGACCAATATTTTCAATATGTCCCTGATTTTGGGTATTCCTTCCTGATTCTTGAGCCAAATGTTTGAGAGGGTATGGTGGGGCATTCAGCGAGTTGCATTTTATTTTTCTGACAGCAGTGAGACAAAATATATTTACAGGCCATTCATTATCTATGCTTTTGTTCATTTATTTGCTCACAAGCAGACATCTAAGATGCAAACAAGATGTTATAATTGTTTGTGTGTGCGTGTTTAATTATACACTGCAAAGCTTTTATTTTTGAAGAGAAGGATAGACACAAGGCTGTAAAAAATGCAAATCAGGCATGTGTATCTTTTTACAGTGCAATAAAGATACATTTATCTGGTACAGCAATATGTCCATGCATCCGATAGTACCACGTAGTTTCTAATTTTATAGGTTGTGCCTGGCAAAAGGTAAATGTACACGTGTACCTTCACGCCCAGGGACTTGAATGTACACTTATGTAAATTTTGAGTGCTATGAATTTGGACCCTCTGCTATGATGTTTGATGTCCCCTTGCTATGATTGTGAAAGCTGAGATGTTGAGAGGTATGGATACCCAAGTGTCAAAAAGAAAAGGAAACTTGAGAAAATAAATCTGACAGGTCAGAATCGTGAAAGGAGGCTGACATACAGATGGTAAGGGTACAAATTCTCAAATAATTCCCATACATCATACTTTAATACAAAATTCTTAGAAATCCTGGACTACCATGCCCCCCTACCCGCTCAATCAGAAATAGGACTAAAACTGCTTCATGACTTACAAAAGAGACAATGCATAAAATTCTACTAAGAAATAAAATTTGGGCCAAATGGCAAACAACTAAAAACCCAGCAGATCATCAAATATTTAGACAGCTGAGAAATGCTACCAAAAAATCAATACTTCTAGACAAAAAAAAAACTTTTACCATCACATCCAGCAAACTCACCAACATAAACCACAAAAGTTCTGGACAGGTATAAATAGACTGCTACATCCAGGTCAGTCCAAAACACCAACCCCATCAGGCTCCACCCATGAGAATCCCAAGCATATTGCTAATGCCTTTAATACCTTCTTTACTGAGGCCGTCCAATCTCTAGCTAATTCATTACCTCCTGCTAGCACAAGCCTGTCATCCTCCATGACTAGTTTACCTCCCTCATTTCATTTACAACCAGTGCCAACATCCCTCATCTGCACTTTTCTTCAAAAACTCAAACCATGTACCCCCTCAGCTGACCTTCTACCAGCAGAATATCTGCAGATAGCAGCAACAGCTGTAGCCTTTCCTATTTCCATCCTAATAAATAGAACCATTACTGAAGGAACCATCCCATCTATCTGGAAAATCTACCATGTTATCCCACTACATAAGGGTGGCAACTCAACTGAACTCTCAAACTATTGCCCAATAGCTTTACTCTCTCCTTTAGCAAAAATAATGGAAAAATGTATCCACCGGCAACTACTAGACCACTTACTCCAAAATAACTTACTGTCAGCATGGCTTTAGGCCCTTCCACAGTACCACCACAACCCTCTTATCCTTTTCTGACTGCATTAACAAAAATCGTAACGCTGCACTCTTTATCAACCTCTCAAAAGCCTTTGATATGGTTAACCATCAGCTACTTATGAATATAGTTAAATCCCTCTCACTAGATACACAGGCATTATGATGGTTTAAATCCTACCTAGAACAGGCCATGCTTTGTGAGAATAATCTATCCTCACACCTTCCTATTACTCTAGGTGTCCCTCAAGGCTCAATTTTGGGCCCCCTCCTTTTCTCAATTTTTATCAATGATCTAAATGTAATAATTCCTCAAGCTGCATGTATACAATATGCAGATGACTCTACATTAATATGCTCCGCCACCTCTTCATTTGAACTCCAGTCCCTTACCCAAAAAGTGTTTAACATAGTAGAAAACTGGTTCTTACAGCACAACCTCCACCTGAACACCAAAAAGACAAAACTACTGCTCTTCACTCCCACACAAAAGTCCTCCCCAGTAGACTTTACAGTTATATCCAGTAATGGTATTCTCATATCTCCTGACCCAACCACCAAGCTCTTAGGTGTAACAATAGACCATGGCCTTAACTTCGACATACGTATCAACACTGCAATAAAATCAGTCAACTAAAAACTAGGTTCCCTCTACAGGATGAAACCATTCCTTGCTCCATCAGCTAGAACTACTATTGACCAAACACATCTAATCTATACCCTCCTCTATGCCTCTCCCAGTTATACCAATCTATCAAAAAACAACCTCACCATACTGGCTACCTCCTACAATAACATTGCCAGATTTGCTACTGGTTCCTCATTTAGAACTCACCACTGTCAAAACCTAAAGCAGCTAGGATTGCTGGAACTGCATAATCAGCTTCAGTTTCACCAACTTATTATTGTCCACAAGATCCTTTATCATCCCAGTAATGCTCCAATGCTTACTAGCCTTCTCACCCCCTATAATAATCTGACAACCCTTCACTCAGCAAATAAAATACTAGTATCTACACTTAAATCCAAAAATAAGGCTGGGGATTCACTGTTCTCCAACACTGTGGGTAAAACCTGGAGTCTGCTTCCCAGGGAACTCTCATCTTTTTCTTCAGTGCGACTTTTCAAAAAGCAACTTAGAGAATACCGTAAAAGCCACTGGCTATGCCCATGTAGTAACCCAGAATAATAATCCCCTCCAACTATGTCTAATGTCTATCTATCTAACCATTTGCGATTTTTATGTCTAACTCATTAGCCTCATAGAGTAGAACTGGTTAAGCCAACTAAAGTCTGCAAAAACGTACTCTTATAGAGGAACCACTACAGAGTATGAACTTGTATAGTAAATATTTTTGACTGTATGAACATGTTTTCACCTATATATACCTATATTTTGTTTTCTGTCTATTTCTTTTTATTATGTGCTACATTAAAATGTTGCTATGCTGCTATATAACAATTGTATTCTAGACTGTAAAATAGCACTGTACCTGAAGTTGATATTATTCTGTTTATGTGGAGCTTATCTCCCTGGGCCTCTACTGAAAATGGACATATATCCAGTTGGACGAGCCCGGTCAACAAATGTAAAATAAAAATAATAAATAAATAAATGCATATGGACTCAGGGTCATTTCTAAAGTGCTGATGTTCTCACAGTGCTCTTGGTGTCATCGAAAACTAATGCCTTAACAGCACTGCCCATGTTGGTGTCTCCTGAGACCTAGCATGGTCTAGAGATTTCTGTTGTGGTGTATCTAAGATAGTTTTTTCCATTCTGGCTACTGACTTGCTTCAGTCTTTCTTTGACTATAGAACCTTTGTCAGAGAGTACTTTAATGTAATTCAAAAGACTGCATTAAAACATTAGGACCCTGGATTGTTACTTTCATAATGATTTAAGTCCATGAAGCGAACACACTGAGACACCAGTGTTCACATATAAATGTTCAAGATGGTGAAAGGGGGCAAACAACTTCAACTGGCTTATCTAATGAAGATCAAGATTTCAGCATGAGGCAGATAAAGTCTCCCTCCAATTAGGATTCAAATTTCAGACCTTAGTAGTGTCTCCACAAAAAAGCACTTGTTTTCTGGATGCTTACATTATGTGAATATTTTTTTAACTGTATTGCATAGAATTCCTCTTCATTAGAAAAGAAAGAAATGACAGGGCTTCTGAATGCAAAGTGGATGGGAAAGTACCACTGATTTCCTCCATTACTAAAGATAAGTTAATAATGAAGCTTCCAATGCATAATCTACTACACCCTGGCAGGGCAAGCAAAACATTCATAGATACTCAGGATGTTTCATAGGGGTACACTTTGTAAAATCAAATTGAGAGAAACTGCACAAAAGTGTCAACATAAAAGATAAAAAAAAAAAAAAAAAAAAAATGACAGCAAACCATGCATGCTCCAAGATATAACCTCAGAGCATGCACATAAAAAGAAAATTTCTGTCTCTACTTTCAACAAAAGTAATGCCTCCCATTTCATAGATACATATATTCATAATATACACGTTTAGGTTGTTCAAACCACTAGAAAGACTCTTCTAGTCCACTACTGAATTTCCTGTCATCAGCTCATAGACCTAAATGATTCGTAAATTGTTGCAGCATTTTTCTCAGTCTTACTTCCAAACATGATCAGTTCCATAAAGTGACCATATTTTGTGCTGTAAGATAGTATTCTTAGTCATTGCTCTTATGCGTAGTGAAAATTTGCCCAAGCTGCAGCTAAACACAGCTTCAGCATGATTTATAGAGGCTGTCTGCGCTTAGGTACAGCCATTTTAGACCGGCTAAGAAAATCTTAAAACATATGAGAATATAATGAGATTTAAATGAGGAATACCTTAAAACTTGTTTAACAGGCTTATGTAAATGAAGTCCTTTCCTGCCTCTTTGCTCTTCGTAGTCAATTTTTATGCACATCTGCGCTGTGCACACGTACCTTATAAAAGGCAAAGTTGCATCTTTTTTATCTACTTTGCTGTCAGCAAAGATGCTTACTTTAGATTTCAGCATGGCTATTTCTCATCCTGAGCTGCTTGTCTCAGCCATGGCAAAATTGCAGGCACCCATTGACGCTAGCCAGCTGAGAAGGTGCAGGTATAGGCAAAAATCAACCCATTATAACTTTGTTGACCAATAAATTCTAGATAGTTACAGAGTAGACAGTAATAAAGTTTGTATGGCCCACAGATGAGGACTGGAGGGATACGTGGTCTTCACAGACCTGCTGACACCAAAGGGACCTTCCAGAGACAAACTTTGGGACATATTAGGTATTTCTCTGGCTTCTACATTGAGGACAATGCTATGGAATGGCATGTTTTCCAGGGGTGATTGGTGCAACAGATTACACCCATGTTGCCACTGGGGCACCAATTTGGACCATGGGGGGAGTGATACAGGAAAAGGAAAGGCAACCATTTCATCAACAGTCAGGTAGTATGTGTGATGCATGGGGGTGCATCACTAACATGCCAGCCCAGAATCCTAGTAGTGCCCATGATTCTAGTATCTGGCATGCAAGCTCAGTCATCCATCTTTTCCTGCAGGTTGGGATATGCCATGGTCACCTTGTTGGTAAGTACAAACTTTCCTAGTATATATTAATTTCCTTCGGTATAATTTGGTAAATGTTTTGCTTAGCAGTAAACCCCCTTTCTTTTGTTATGTCTTCCACCATTCCTTTTTTTCTTTTGCAAGTGACACAGACTGCCTACTTGAACCCTGGCTGATGACACCAGTCTGTAACCCTAGGGTAGTTTAACACCTGCCGACTGTTACACGGATTGTCATTGAGTGAGTATTTGACCTGCTTAAAGCCCATTTCCATTATTTGGATGAGTCGGTCATACATTTCAGTATGACCGTGATACTGCATGCAGGATGTTTAACGTGTTGCATTCTGCACAGCATGATTATGCATTGATCTATTACTCATCTGCCCCATGATGGCAGTGCAGCTCCCAGTATTGATCCTACAGCCAGTGATGGTGGCCAAGTATTATTTTTTTTCCTTATTTCTTTTAATTTGTCTGCACTATCCCCAGACTGTTGGCTAAAAACATGGCTCTAAGCTGATAAAAATAGAGGAACTTAAGCTTATTGGCATAAATTCCTGCTGATTTATGAATTTCCTATGCAGATAAAACTTAACTGAACTGAGCTGTATGAATTACACCATTGCATGAGTGTGCATGAGGTCCAATTGAACTAGAGACACCTCAACTTGTTGTGGGCATGCTACGCTGATGGGTGCTAAGCACAGAGATGTGTGTAAGCACTTAGCAGATCTTAAGCATAGTAAAACATTTCTTATGTTATGTATATGTATTCAGTATAACAGTCAGTAGAACTGAACTCAAGCCTACTAGTAATTTGTCCCTATGACCCATGCAAGACCTTAAATAGTACTGTCCAGGGTTTTCTTAAAATTGGACCACAGCAATTCTTTAAGTGTAGTAATGAACTGCTTTACCATACAGAAATTACTTCATCAAAGAAGCACAGTACATAACCAGCCTTAAGGTGATGTTATCATAAATGCTTTGATCAACCAAAGAAATACATATTGATAACTTTCGGAATTTATTCATATGATGTAGAAATCACCACTACAACACTTGCAAAGGAATCACACTGCTAGAAGTTTTCTGTTCATATAAAGTAATAATATCAATCAGAACAAAAGCTGAAGAAGTCCATGTGACTGACTCAGTCCAGTTAGTAAACCAGATTTGACAGTCAGATAAGTTTTGTAGGTATTACCACTATATGGCTTCATGGGTTGGTTATGCTAATATCACACCACAGAGGATGTGGTTGTGGATCACATCCTGTTATCTCCTGAACTGTCATACAGGTTTGCTTTCTTTTAAATTATGTTTATATATATATATATATATATATATATATATATATATATATATATATATATATATACATATATACATATATATATATATATATAGAGAGAGAGATAGTTGTGTGTATTTTTAATCTAGAGTAATAATATGACTCATTTTAAGGGATTAATTATCTGTTGTGATGATTAAAGTAATCATGTGACTGTTTTTATTGTACTTAAGGACACTGATTTTATGGTTTGTTGGATCTGAAGAAGTCTCTGGTACAATACCTTGGAGATGAAAGTGCTTGTTCTTACTACCTTGTTTTTCTTCAGAATTAAAGGTTAGCCACAACTGAGGTATTTGTCCTTTTTATGACAGTTTGTTTTCTGCTTTTGTTTTTGCATTTCCTGAACTGTACTCACAGCCTTCAAATTTGCACTGGTAATTCATAAGAGAGCATCTGTGAAAGCACAGGGCCAAGCTCCAAACTGGTCTCAGAAAAGAAGGCAAGATCCTTATCTACCTACTGCAAGAGTCACACCTGCAAAAACCTGAACAAGCTATAGCCAGCAGTGAGTGAAAAACATTGACATAGGATCATAGGAGGTTACTAGGCTATTGGTCCTGAGGCCCTAATAAGCCTAGCCAAGAGTTTAGCCCATGTTTAGGCAGATGTTCATTGTGTTTCACTGTTGCAGTCCTAACTAATGGGTTATCCAGCTCCTGGTAGCCCTCGGTCGGCCAGAATACCAAGGGTAAGTAAAAATGCCATTGATTGCCATCAGTTGTAAAGGACGTCAGGGCGTTTGATACAAAAGGAGGCAGCCGACATCACTTCCTCAGTCTTCCTTGCCATGGAGCCCGAAGCAGAAGCTTTTCATGCACAAGTGCTGGTTGGCAGTTTACCTTTATTGGTTTCTGACTACAAGTGTTGGTCTACTACAGTTAAGTAACCCTGTTGGAGATCCTCTTTTCTTGCCTTAACGAATGTCAGAAAAAGTTAATAATTGCCTTACCTGTGGAAATCAGATTCCCCATAGAGATTTTCATTCCTATTGCATTGTTTGTTTAGGCCTTGACCACGACGTTTCCAATTTGTGATCTCTGTGCTTCCTTTAATCCGCGTACTATCCGTCGTCGGGCTAAGATTTTGGCTAGGCATTTCGGAGTTTGGCCTAAATTCGTTGGTATGGTGTCCGCTGGTTTTCAAGCTTCGAATATTCCAAAGAAACATAAGGATAAGGACCACGACAGGTCTCAGAAAGCTAAGTCCTCAGATGATAAGTTGGTCGTCAGTCAGGCGGTAGCCAGTGAGACACCTTTGCAGTCCCTGCATTCCGCAGATGTACAACCGCAGGCCTTGATTGAGTCTGAGTCCCTTAGGCCTTTGCCCTCCATTTTGCCTTCTGACCTGTCGCCGGTCACCTCTTCTGCTGGAGCTGGAACTGCTAAGCTGACTCCGGTGTCTGAGGCCTCCGTTTTGCGTTCTCACAGCAAACATCTTCCTTCGACTTCTGCTGCAACTACAGTGGTTGCAGGCCTCCCGAGTCCTTCAGGCTTGCAGGTAAATCTTCCGTTTTTAAGCCTGTGAAAAGGCAGGCTCCTGTTTCTTCTCGTTCCCCTCAATCCCAAATGGTTAAAATTATTTGTTGACTCTTATTAGGGGTTCTCAGCCTCCTCCTCCTAAAAGGAGTAGGGATGTTTCTCCTGAGGTTTTGTCCTGTTCCGGTTCTGATTCTTCCAGCATTTCTGCTGATGAAGAGGAATTTTCTCAGGCTTTTTCTCCTTTTGAGGATTCAAATGCAGAGGAGTCTATTCCTTCGGCCTCTCCTCCAGAGGATTTCTCTTTTGGTGATACTTTAAATACCCTCCGGGAACATTTTAAATGGGAAAGTCAGGATTATCCCCAATCTAAAAAACATATTAGGGAGTTTCTGGATTTACCTCAGCATAAGCCTCTTGCTATTCCCCCTGTATTGGAAGTTGCTGATGATGGTTTTCTGGAAAATTCCTTGACTTCAAATTCGGTTCCTCCTGCTCCCAGGAAACCTGACAGGTACTACAGAGTCTCTGATTCTTATCTGTTTCTTTTCAGGAACCTGTTGGCAGATCCAGAGGTTATTTCTCAGGGCCCTAAAGGAATTAAGGCCACTGTTACCAGGAATCCTGTTCCCTCTGATAGGGAATCTAGGAACCTAGATAGGTGGAGCAAGAAAGTTTATACCTCTGCCACCCTAGCTATTAGGGCTACCAACTGTCTTTTTCATATGCTGGAGTTCCAGCAGCACACCTTGGAGGGTATTAAGTCTGTTATAGCAAGTGTACCTCTTTTGGCAGAGAGTAAAGACATGCAGGATTTACTGAATTCCGCCAGTCTATTCAATAAGCATTCTTTGCGTTGTTGTTTTGACATCCTTGAAGCCTCCAGCAGGGCTATGGCTACTGGATCTGTTATTAAAAGGCATGCTTGGCTCGGAGAACAGCCTCTTCCAGAACCTGTCAAGGCTAAGCTTTTGGATGTACCTTTGCATAAAGACAGTCTTTTTGGCAGCAAAGCAGAGGAGGTACTTAAGAAGATGGAGGATAAGGCCAAGTCCATGCAAACTGTTAAGGATTTTCTGCAAGTGCAACCCCCTCGCTTTAGCAGGAATTACCCTTCCAAGAGTTGGACCTTTCCTGATACCAGCAGACAGAACCATTCCAGGACTAGAGGTTACAAATCTTCTAGGGGTCAGGCAGCTACCCCTCAAAGATCTTGGCATTGGCAGGCTTCCACTTCTAAGGGGGGAAGCTCCAAGCCTGCATCTCAATCAAAACACTGTCAATGACTTTTTACAACTTCTGCCTGTTCTTGCTTGTCTGGAGAGTCCTTTAGGGGGAAGGTTGGCCCTTTTTGCAGATGTCTGGGCCACTATCACAGACGACAAATGGGTGATCAGAGCGGTGTCCCTGGGGCACAAGTTTTCTTTCCGCACGTTTCCAGCTCCTAAGGGATTCCCAGACGTTCCTCCAAACCAAAGGGCAGAAGTAGAAAAACAAATTTTGTCTTTGTCTCATCTGGGAGCAATAGAATCAGTTCCTGCTCAGCAGGTAGGCCAGGGCTTTTATTCCAGGCTTTTCCTAGTTCCAAAAAAAAGAAGGCACCTGGCATCCTATCCTAGATCTTTCCATTCTGAACTCTTTTCTAGTAATTCCAAAGTTCAAAATGCTCACTCTGCATCAGGTTGCTACCACTCCTAGAAAAAGATTCCTGGCTGGTAACCTTGGATCTCAAAGGGGCTTATCTGCACATCCCTATCAGGGAAAGTTGCAGGCAGTATCTTCGTTTCAGAGTGGGCAAGCAACATTATCAAGTCTCTGCGCTGCCCTTCGGCTTATCTACTGCTCCCAGAGTCTTCACAAAGTGCCTGGACCCAGTCATTGCTTTTTGCAGGCAGAAGAAAATTCAGAGTTACCCATACTTGGACAACTGTCTGATTCAAGCAAGTTCTCAGGAACAGTCATTAAAGGATCTGAAATTCATAAAGACTCCTCTCTTCCCTGGGTTACGCTCTCAATAAGGAAAAATCAAAAATGGTACCATCCAAGGAGATAACATTCCTGGGAGTGAGTCTGAACACAGCCACTTAGATGATATATGTCACCCAGGAGAAGCAGACAACTCTTTCAGTTTACTTCAAGGACTTGGCAAGCCTGCCCCAGCTCCCTGCAAGGAAATACCTGCAAGCTCTGGGATTCATGGCATCTTGTATTCTCATGATTCCATATGCAAGACTACATATGAGGAAATTGCAATGGTACCTAAAGAACATTTGGTATCAACACACAGAGGACCTGGGATGTGATGATTCCTCTGCTTCCATCTCTGCAGATGGAGTTTCTATGGTGGGCAACAGCCTGTCTACAAAACAAAGGCATGCCTTTTCGAACACCTCCTGCTACTCAAGTTCTGACTACAGACACATCGGACTATGCCTGGGGAGCACACCTGGATGGCAGATGAATACAGGGACGTTGGAATGCCCAGCAGGTGCACCTGCACATAAAATCTAAAAGAGGTGATTGCAGTTCAGCAGGCCTTACTAGCTTTCAAGCATCTTCTTTCTCCAGGGACCCTGCTTGTCAGAACAGACAACATCACAGTAATGTGGTACATCAACAAGCAGGGAGGGACTCACTCTTAACCCCTGTGCAGACAAAGCATGAATCTTTGGTCCATGGCAGCATCCCTGGACCTGCATCTCCTAGCTCAGTTTCTTCCAAGAAGGCTCAATGTTTTGGCAGACCAGTTTAGCAGTCAAATCCTGGATCCTCATGAGTGGCAGCTGAACAGAGCAGTCTTTTACAGCATCATTCAACATTGGGGCACACCTCAGGTGGATCTTTACTCCTCCCCAGAAAACCATCTTCTACCTCTCTTTTGCACCAGACAGCATCACAGTAGAGCCTAGAAAGTGGATGGTCTGTCCTTCCCTTGGACATTGCTATCAGTATACGCCTTACCTCCTCTTCCTCTTCTTCCCAGAGTATTATTGAAGATCAGGGACGAACAACCAAGGACTATTCTCATAGCTCCAGACTGTCCCACAGCATTGGTATCCACTGCTTCGCAGTCTCTCCCTTTTTCCTCCTTGGCATCTTCCTCTGAAGCCAGATCATTTGGTTCATGAAAGGGGAAACATTCTACATCCTCATCTTTGGTCTCTCCATTTGGCAGCTTGGCTCATTGTATGACTCTTTCCCTTTCTTCCTCCCTTTCCCAACAGGTGGTTGACATGCTGAGGGAGGCCAGAAGGCCTAGCACAAGGAAGTCCTACACTGGCAAATGAGAAAGGTTCTCTCAATGGATGCAGGCCAGAGGGGAATCTGCTTCACAGCCTACCCTTCCTCTGATCCTGGAATACCTGGCTGATTTGCTTCAGGGTGGTCTTTCTTTTTCCATGCAAGATCCATGCTTCAGCCATTTCTGCTCATCGTTCTCTTGAACAACCCATTTTCTCTCATCCGCTGACGAAAATGTTTCTCAGAGGTGCTTGCAACTTGAAACCTCCCAGAAGAGCACCTACTCTAGCCTGGGATCTTAATTTTGTTTTAGAGAAACTCACTCTTCCTCCTCTTGAGCCAGCTGCCTCTGCAGATTTAAAGATTCTCTCTTGAAAGACAGCCTTCCTCTTGGCTATAACTTCAGCAAGGAGTGTTTTGGAGCTGCAAGCTTTGATGGCTGTGGAGCCTTTTCTTATTTTTCATGCAGACAGTGTCTCTGAGAATTAATCCCACCTTTATGCCTAAGGTGGTTTCTAGCCTGACTCTTAATCAGTCCATACACCTTCCTACCTTCTTTCCTAATCCTCGAAATAAAGGTGAAAGGATCCTACATTCTCTTGATGTGCACAGACAGCTCAGGTTTAAGCTGGACATGACTAAAGACCTTCAGAAAACAGCACGGTTGTTGGTCAGTTTTGCCCCTGGATCCCAGGGCAAGGCTATTTCTAAGCAAATCCTTTCTAAGTGGATTGCACATGGCATTACTTTTTGTTATTCCTTTCATGGCAAAGCTACTCCTCAAGGGGTTAGGATCCACTCAACTAGAGCAGCTTCCACTTCTGCAGCCTTTCTAAGGGGTGTCCCAACTGAAGACATTTTGGAGGCTGCCACATGGTCTTCTGTTTCCACTTTCACAAAACATTATAATTTGCCGCTGTTTTCCAGAGCCAGGACAGGGTTTGCCACTGCTGTGTTGCAGGGCATTATCTCAAACCCTTGATGCTGTTGGTTCCTGCCCCCTTTTTTCTCTGGGCTTTGGTAAACAACCCATTAGTTATGACTGTAACAGCGAAACACGATGGACATAGTACAGTTCGGTACACTTACCATAAATGTAGATGTTCGAGTGTATTCACTGCTGCAGTCCTGGTTTCCCTCCCTCCTTCCCCCTTTTTTGGTCTTGTCCTATTCTCTTTTCCTGAGGTACAGGCTGAATTTGTTATTTGACACATTTAGTTTTGGTTTAATCCTTATTTTCTGGGGGCTCCTGACTGATATGGCAAGAAAGACTGAGGAAGTGATGTCGGCTGCCTCCTTTTGTATCGGACACCCTGACATCCTTTACAACCGATGGCAACCGATGTAATTTTTACTTACCTTTGGTATTCTGGCTGACCGAGGGCTACAGGGAGCCAGATAACCCATTAGTTAAGACTGCAACAGTGAATACACTTGAACATCTACATTTATGGTAAGTGTATACAACTGTATTGTCAGCACCCAATGCCCCTGTCCAGCAGGGACATGGGTGGAATCCTAGGGGTATATTTTCTGTTTCCCATCTGCTTGATGTGGAGAGGGAGTCTATTCCATAGATGAGGGAGTCTCAGGGACACAAGTCTGCCCCTCCAATAAGTCCTGTTGATGTTAGAGACCAGATTGAGGCCATGCGTGCAGGTTACTCAAGTGGAGCTTGACTTGCGGATATGCAGCAGTCCCATCAAGGTGGCATCCATGATCACCTTGTATGCCAGACAGAGGTCACCTCTGAAGAGTCTGTATGAAACTTAGTACAGCGCTAGGGCTTTCAGCCTATCTGTGTATGGTAGATGTTTGAGGCCCTGGATTCTCCTGGTGAGGAACCTCTGTGGTCTCTCGAGCTGCTGCATGTGCTTTGCGAGGTACATGCTGAAAGGTGTGTTGTACTCAACAGTGGGCCTTATAAGGGAATAATACAGGGATGTTATGACCTCCTTGTTCCTGGATGAGATACCCTTACTTATGAGATGGGCCATGTAGAAGGCTTTCCATACCACGGAAGCAACATGGTGGTCAAAAGTCAGGTTTCTATCAATCTAGGTGCCCAAATCCTTCACAACTGATTGAGTGCTTAGGATGTTTGTTTTTAATGTGATAATTTGTGAGGATGTCACTCTCTCCAAAGGGGATGATGATGCATTTTTTGGTATTCAACTTGAGGCCATGTTTCTGGCACCAGTCATTTGTCTGAGTGAGACCCTCTTGGAGGATGTCCACATCACCAGAGGAAGCTTGCAGTCATCTGCAAACTTGGTCAGCCATAGCCCACTGGTTTTGGTCTGCCCCTCAGAAAAGTATATTACCAAATAACAGAGGCCTCAAGACCGAACCCTGGGATACGCCGCTTGATACGGGTCTACTGCTTGAGGTGGCTTCCCCTATTATGACTATGTGGGTTCTATCAATGAGCCAGTTTGCTACCCATCTGGTAACATATGGATTGAAGCCTGATTGAGAGAGTTTATCTTTTATGCCCGAGTGGGGAATAGTGTCAAAGGCTTTGGGCAGGTCAAGGTAGGCGGTGTGCGCAGTCTTCCCCTCATCCATGCCTTTGGTGACTGTCTCAAAGAAGTCAACCAAATTTAGCAGACATGACCTCTCGTTGATGAAGCCAAACTGTGTGGGATCAAGTGTTTGGAGGTTGCCAATGTCCTTGTTAATAAGGTCCATGATAATCCATTCCATGGCCTTGCAAATCAGGCTAGTTAGACTGATGGGTCTATAATTTCCTGGATTGGTGGACGCTCCACCTTTGTGTAAAGGGATGACAGTGGCTGTGCTCCACTCAGTTGGAATTAAGCCAGTACTTAGGCTTTAGTTGAATAGGGTGCCTAATGGTGCTGAAAGTTCCTGCCTGAGTTCATGTAGGATTCAGCTTGGGATGTTATCGGGCCCCATGGGGTCTGTATTTTTTTGCCTTTGAGAGAGCAGTGATGACCTGTTCTCTAGAATATAAGGGGAAGGGGGCAGGTACTGGGAATGTCCTGATTTACTGATGGGGGGACAAACAGGTAAAGTTTTTGCTGAATCTGTCAGCCAGCAAGTTTGCTATATCTACGGCATTTGTATATGTGCTGTCCTTGACCACCAGTTCTGAACAGAACTGGGTGCTTCCTTGGAGGTTGCAGACATATGTGAAGAAGGCTTTATGATTACCTCTAGTAGATGTGGCCAATTTGGACTCAAAGTTTGCTTTGGAGGATTTCACTAGTGCTCTTATTTGCTTGTTCTGGCTAAGGAGACATTGATTCCAATTGGGCACCTGTGCCTTCTTGGTCTTGGACAGCATTTTTTTTCCTTTTATTATAGAGTTTATTTATTGCAGATGTCCACCAGACAGGTTTACTCTTCCTTGCGGAGGATAATTTAATCCTGTCTGGTATTCCTGATTCCATGCATCTATATAAATGCTTGTATAGTGCTTTGGTGTAGTTTTGGATATTGGTGCCAGTTTCTACAAAGGGGGAGGGGGCTGTGAAGCTGTTTATACCATCCCTCAGGAGGCTGTAATCAGCTTTGAAGAAGTTTTTATGTCTGATTCTAGCTAGGGGGTTGGGGGAGATGGTGACTTCGAAAGTGACCGCTTTGTGGTCGGATATTACCAGGGAAGATGATACTATAGGGATGCTGCAGTGGTTACTCATGTTGGTTAATACTAAGTCCAAGATATTATCACCCCTTGTGGGAGTATCCACTAGATGTTCTAAGGCATTTGCATTGAAAAAAATCAAGGAATCTCTGGGCATTTGTGTTCTGACATGAGTAGTTCATCCAGTCTATGTTTGGGAAGTTAAGGTCACCCAGGATCAAGGTAAACGGTTGAATCTAGATAGATTCAAACAGGTCCAAATAGGTGGATTGGGCATCTTGAGTCAGATTTGGTGGCTGGTAGCTAGCTATGATTTGAATAGGGGTCTTGTCAATGGTTAACTGCACCTGGTGTGTCTCCTGTGTGTCATACTCTTTGACCAGCCTGGAGATGTGTATGTCTTCAATGTATACTGAAAATCCACCTCCTTTGGCTTTACTGCCCACAGTTTGGGATCTGACTGTATGATAGGATGAGTAACCAGGTAATGCTGGGGTGTTAGCATTTTCCAGGTTTAGGAATGGTTGCAATTAGTGTAGTTTCATGTTTAGACTCCTAGCATTTAGCAGCATGACCTTTAATTTGTATTTTGTGGAAATGTTTATGTTGGTAGTTTTAACCTCATCACTTTTCCTAAAAAAGGCACTATAGGGGAGGCAAGAGCCTTTGCCAGAAGCCTGAATCCCAAGTGAGACAGATGCAGGCCATCTCTGGCAAAGCATCGTGGTCTGTCAATCATATCTTCCCAGGCGATCAGGTACTGGATCCCCCTGGACACCAGAAACTAAGCCAATTGTTAAAGTCAATCATTTTCTGTTTGTATAGGGACATCATTCTGGGTGACAGCAGAATGCTGCTTAAGACTAGTGACATACCTGCCTGGGACACATTATCAGTGAGCTCAATCATGTCTTTCTAGTCCAGAGAGGTACGTCGCAAGTCATTCACTCCAACATGCACTGTAGAGTCATAACAGTCCCTTTTGTTGAGAGACTTGAGTACGTCTGTGATATGGCGGATTCTGCCACCTGAGACAATTAACCGTGACTTTCTCCTTATCCAGCCTGGTGAGAGGCACATCTGTGTGTCTCACAATGGAGTCTCCTATGACTAATATGTTGGGTTTATGGTGAATCCCTTAGTGGTTGTAAGGCACAGGTGTGTGGACTATGCATGGTATGTGGTGTGAAGGGCTGCGGAGATCACTTTTTGCCTCGGAGGTCTCCTTTGGGTATGTTTATGTGGAGGGCGTCCGCATATATAGGTGTATGTTGTGTAGGTGTGGGTGGTGGTTGAGGTGCAGTGATTGTGCTGACAACCTTTTCATGCCAGATATACTGGCATGAGGGGGAGAGAGCTTGGACTCTAGGTTCCTAATGTAATTGCATCTCTCACAGATTATGTTCCTAGGTGGTGGTAGTAGAAGGTTGTCCATGTATATGAGGCAGTTGCTACACTGTCTCAGGATGTCCATATCAACCAGACTGGCAGGAGAAACTGTAGGAAATTGTCCATCCATATTTGTCAGAATCTGAGGGAGAAAGGCCAGGGAGAAATAAGGGGTGGGCCTAAAGCCCAAGTACTCAGCATAGAATAACACATAATGGTTTAGACAGGCTATAAACAAGCAGTAATAAATGCAGCTAACATTGGGTGAGACAGCAATTCAGGTTGTAGCCTGCTATAGGTCCCCAACCATGTCCCAAGACTCACACTCCACGTTCCTAAGCACCTTGGGGAATATTAGGGTCCAACCTAACACTCTCTTACTAGGCGACTTCAACTACCCCTCCATTTAACTGGGAAAACTACTCGTGTACCAATATACTTGCTCAACGTTTCCTGGAGTTCATTAATTCCAATGCCCTGGACCAGCTCGTTCTTACCCCCACTAGAGGTAGCAACATCCTTGACCTGGTCATTACTAACATGGGCGACCGTTGACCTACACCAATAGTCATCTCCTCCCTGGTTAGATCAGACCACAAACTAATAACCTTGAAAATCCACATACCTCCCGCCAACAAAGGTAACCACCATGAAAAACTTCTCCAAAGCTAACTTTGGACTCCTAAAAACAGAGGTAGCTAATTTCACGGCACCCATGCAAATGGAGAATAGTTGTATGACCGCCGAGTCATACACCGATGCACTGTATGAACTTGTACACAAATGCATGGATCTCACCATACCCAACAGAACTAAGACGCTCTCCTCCAAAAAAAGGAAGTCAATCTGTGGTCCCCTGCCATAAACAAACTCTACATCAGAAGAAGGAAACTGGTGAAGTCCCAATACTGGAAAAACCCCCTTATCAGCCTCAACAAAAAGTTGAGATCCCTCATCAAATCCTCTAAAGATAGCTATGAAAACAGAATTGCAGCAGATAGTAAATACAACCACAAGGCCTTCTATAGTTATGTAAAGAATATCCACGACAATACCCAGATTTGCTCTGAGCTACTGCACAATGGTACCTCCTATACTGAACCAACAGATATTGCCAGTATACTGGCCAACAGATTCAGTGACAACTTTACCCCTCTCCCCCCCAAAGGACCAATCACAATACCAGTAGATTGCCAGGCAACCAGTATTACTGTTGCACAGGTTAAAATAGCACTGTCCAAGGCCAAGAATACAGCTTCTATGGGACCTAACAATATCCCTGGCTGTGTTCTACATGAACTACAGAGCGAACTGGCACCTCATTTGTGTGCCCTGTTCAATCACAGCCTCACCTTAGGGTTTGTCCCTACCGAAGGATGCACTGCTACAGTCATCCCTCTCCACAAAGGAGGAGTGACTACATACCCTGGGAACTATTGCCCCATTAGCCTGACGAGCCTGATATGCAAAGCTATGGAATGCATCATCATGGACCTAATAAACAAGGATGAAAACTCTGGATCCCACACAGGCTGGTTTTGTGAAGGGTAGATCATACCTGCTCAATTTGGTCGACTTCTTTGAGTCAATCACCAGAGCTGTGGATGAAGGCAAGGTGGTTCATACAGCCTACTTTGATCTGGTCAAGGCTTTTGATACCATTCCCCACTCAGGAATCATAGAAAAACTCACTAAACTAGGCATCAACCCCTATATCACTAGGTGGGTTGCAAACTGGCTCACAGATAGAACCCACAGTGTGAATGTAGCTGACTCCAAGTCAAACTGCCTATTAGACACGAGTGGAGTCCCACAGGGTTTGGTCCTGGGTCCTCTCCTGTTTGGTATCTACTTATCTGAAGTCCAGGCCAACACAAATGGACTCTGGCTGACAAAGTTCACAGGCGATTGCAAGTTGAGAGCTATTATTAACTCCCCAAGTGATGTTGACATCCTACAGAATGGCTTCACTGAGACCAACGACTGGTGTCAGAACCATGGCCTTAAGCTAAATGCCAAAAAATGTGTCGTCATCCCCTTTGGTAAAAAACTGGTTTTCATAAATTACCATATTGATGGTAGTCCATTGAACACAGAAGTCATTATAAGAGATCTGGGAACACAGGTTGACAGCAACCTCTCTTTTGATCACCACATTGCCACTGTGGTCGGAAAGTCCTTCTATATGGCACATCTCATTACTAAGGGTTTTGCATCCAGGAAGAAAGAGGTCATTGTCTCCCTCTACTCTTCCTTCATTAGGTCAATCACTGAGTACAATGCCCCATTTGATGTGTACATCACTAGACACCTGCAACAACTGGAGAGGCTGCAAAAGTACCTCACAAAGAGGATCCTAGGCCTTAAACACTTGTCCTATATGGACAGACTCAAAAAACTCCCAACTATTCTCTGTCTCATATCGCCTACTTGGAGACAATCTCTGCTTTACTTACAAAGCCATGTCTGACCCAGCTCTGTTAGAAATGCTGCAGCTAAAGAAATTCCAATCCCTCCACACCACATGCTCCAGAGACCTCAACCTCCTTACCACAATTAACAGAACATGCTGGAGGGACAGGTTTATAACCCAGAGACTGTCCATGCTATGGAACAGACTTCCCATACATGTCAAGCAGAGCACCTTGTTGACCCTCTTCAAGAGAAATTTTGATGAGTGGATGGGAAAAAGAAAATTCACCCCAGGGATAACTCCAGTAGCTCTACTCGACAGAGGCACTGGGAACTAAGGTCGGGTGGCACTATGCCAGGTAATCCTATGGCTAGGCTTGTAAAGGCCCCAGGGTCATTAGCCTAGTACACACCTATGAGCCTATGAACAGAAAAGATGCAGTTGAACACTTTAGAGAACAAGCAGCAAGTAGCAGGAAAAAGCAAAGCATAATGAAGTAACAGAGTAGTAGGAAGAAACAGCTGAATAAAGTGTCTTTTGAGTAAAAAGGAAGAGAGCAGGAACAGAAGATAATTCAAGGTTAAGCGACTAAGGGATTTGACCTTCCCAAATGATCTCTATACTAGGTAGAATGAGCTAAAAAGATGGGACTGGGAGGAGTGTTCCAGATCAAATTTACAGTAGGGGTGGGCACTGCAAAAGCCAGCAACTTTAAGAACAGAACAGGAATAGGGTGGTGGGGGGGACGAGTTTCAGCACAATCAAAAACAATAACAGCATATATATAAATAATTCAGTCAAGCAAAAATTAAGACAGTACAGAACTCTGAACAGTTAAAGTGCTAAAAATATACTTATCAGCTCTATATTTCCAGATTGTTTGAGAAGCACTGTCAGTCAGAACATAAGGAGAGTATAGCAGTGATATGCAGGGATTTACAAACAGGGAATATTTTTATACCAGCAAGCCATGAGACAATCAGATAACACAAAAGCTGTTAGACTAGTTTTACCAACTTTAAGAACAGAACAGGAATAGGGTGGGTGGGTGGGGGGGGGGGCAGTTTCAGCACATATCAAAAACAATGCCAGCAAATATATAAATAATTCAATCAAGCAAAGATTAAGACAGTGCAGAAATCTGAGCAGTTAAAAGTGCTAAAAATATACTTATCAGCTCTATATTTCCAGATTGTTTGAGAAACAATCTCAGTCAGAACACAATGAGATTCTAGCAATGATATGCCATCTAGTGGGAGTTGGGAGACTACCTGCTATTCTTGACAGGGATCCCCATCTCTGAGCAGCAGTGTTGGCACAGATATGATGATCTTTCAGGGGCAGAGTGGAGACCAGCTGACCCAGTAGGTGCTGGAGAGAAGGTCAAAGTTCTACAGTAAATACGCTTTTATTTTTCCCATAATATAAAAAGGTTAATGTAAGCAAAATGTAACTGTGCATTTATAAACGGATAAACTCAGTGCAGGTATATATATGTCTGTATGTATAACTGTACTAATATTCATATTTATGTGTGCATACAGATAGACATTGTCAATATGTAGGAAGTATATGGAATTTTTAAAATATGCAGACATTGTACACAAATCCTGAAATCATTTACAGTGGTTAGTAGTAAGGAGAAGCAAGGCTTGACTGTTTTTGATATGTACACTGCAGGTTTTTTGTAAAATGTCTTAACAGTTTTACAGAACAGTTGTTGCACATACAAAATATCTGACCAGAGATCGCAAACATACCTTAGGCATAGTAGAGGTGAAGAGCAAAGTAGCAAGTGTATGACCTGCATACAATTTGTTGGATGTTGTGCTCTTCAGTTAATTTTACCAGTAATTAGGAATCTAATGCCTTACAGGCAATTAAAAATGTATTAACTCAGAAAACCACAAGTAAGTTCTGCACATTATAATGCATATTTTTAGGTCAAGCATATGTTCTTGTTAAAGTTAAGGCAGTTTAGGAATAGCAGACCCTTCCCCATTCCCAGACACTTGTATGCCTCTCAGTGTAGCAAATCACAGAACCAGAGCTCATCCTGTAGCAACTTCTTGTACCAAGAAAATATAGAAATTAGGAAATTAAATTATATTTTTTGGAAATATAAGCAAAGCTTTCCTTACTGCAAGAAGTTTGCATTGTCCTTCAGATGAGATGTTAGAGTGAGGTCCAAGCTGCTTAAGTTGGTGGTAGCAGAGGTGGATGTAAAGGATCCTACAGCACCTATCGAAAAGAGTAGAAGTTCCCCAATCCCTTCATCAAATTTCACCTAGTGCTATAAATACCACATTGGGTCTACCATGAAAAGAGGCCACTAGCCTGGTAAGGTTAACCCAGTCAATAAAAGATAGGTAGACATAATTAGTAAAGCAAAGTATAGCCATAGTCACAGCATAGGTAAACAAATAAGCATTCCCTTTCTTCTCAGTTGTACAGCTGAGGAGAAAATCTCCTATAATAAGAGTCATACAGGAGGCTTAAAAAACTTACTGAGGGTGCATACAAGTATTACTCATTTCATTATACAAGCATTCTTCATCTGTTCCAATTGTATAGCCCCCCCCAAAAAAATACATATCTTACAATTTGTGATGAACTGTTTCAAGTATAACTCCAGAAGTAATGTAATTATCGTAAGTAACCCTTTTACCAGCATCAATGGAAATATAATTTGTCAGCATTATTGAAGATTGTAGTATGTAGCATAAATTTATGAAGTAAACCTGCTTTAGAAATTTTTAGTATGTAAAGTCAATAAAATATTGCAATTGCAACTTATGAGTCCTTCTTGTTTACATTGTATGTGTGTGTGTGTGTGTGTGTGTGTGTGTGTCTATTTATTGTTTCCTCTTTCCCCCCTCCTCATTTTATATTCCGTTTTCCACAGGTCCAGTTATCCCAACAACAACTCAGCCTTGTACCTTGTATGTCAAACAACATTCACCATCTCCATCTGCCCATCCCGGGATGTCCTCTTAGGGTCGATGCAGTGGCTCCAGTTCTCCAGGCATTGTGGCTTAGCACAGCCTGGAAAGCCACAAAAGGAACAAACTTCATGACTGGGTAGAGGATGCAGTTCAGTGGGAAGTGGAGACACACCTTCATCCTGTGCAGTACTTTCGCCAACGGATTGTTACAGACTCACTGAACTGGTAAGTTCTGTTTGAGCCACGCCGGGGGCCACCACCCTTACGTGACCAGGGACCCCATCTGAAGTTCCATCTAGCCATTGGGAATATTTGAGTTCCTCTGGACCAGGGTGTGACTTCACTCGCCACCATCCTCACCCTCAACGTTTTGTGTCTTTGTGCTGTCTGTTCTTTGGATGAGACTTTAAACTGAGACCCATTTGCTTGAGTTGATGGTAGAAGTAAAAAGATCCCATGGCACCTGTAGAAGTGAGTAGGAAAGTTCCCCTGTAGTATAAATACCACCTTGGGGTTCCCCTGAAAAGGCCACTTGCCTAGTGGGACTAACCCAGTCAACAAAGGATAAATAAATAAAATCTATATGTCTTGCATCCTCCACCCATGTCATCCCACCATACTGTTTCTGTATGTCTTGTCTGTTTTTATGTCATATCCATTCCTTAGCTCTTCTCTAAGCATTACTCTGACAGCCTCTTCCCTTACCCAAATTCACTTTTGTCTAAAAATTTAGAAAAATGGGATTTTCTCCCCAAAATATAGTACCCCTTCTGTCCCACCTCCACCAGTAAAACTCTCTTGATGTTTTGTTTTTCTGTACACTTTGTCTTCTCTATCCCCTATTTCCAGCTGGCCTAGCTTCCCATTTTCAACCTTGTAAAGAGCCATTTGGGGTATCCACTTAAGAGCACCCACACATTCAGTACATAACAACATTCTTTATTTATTTTTTAAGTTTTCGCTGAGCACTGCTGTCCATCAGTGAGCAGCAGCAATGTGAGTGGGCTTAAACAAGCTCACACTCACTTTCAAATTATAAAAGAGCTGAAAGTAATTGTCAATTTACACTCAAAACTTTACTTTTACAAAACCCCATAGTACTTTTCATTCACTTTATGAATTTACAGATAACTAAAAGGCTTGTGGGCATCTGCACAGGCTTTCATTTTCATTTAGTCAGCTTTGTTAACTTTCTCTGAGTATTTTACATAAAAGCCAAGTGGTGCATTTCACCTGTAGGCCTTGCAGGCATGTGAACTCCAGGACTATGAATACCACCATAAACTTACCCATTTCAACATTCAATGGATGATCTGATTACAAATTAAATTTAGTAAGCCTAGTAGCTTATATATTTACATAAATGTGTAGTTCAAGAATAGAAGGAAATAATAGGCCCGCATAACACCTAAACCCCAGGTACATTTAATTCCTAAGTAAGTCTGTATGGAATACTGTACAGATTCAGTTGTTAAGTTGTTACAACTTGCAGCAATCCGTATGGTGTAACAATGGAACTGGCCGTGTAAATTTTCATTGGATTAGTGTTGACAGAATTACATCCATATGACTGTATATGCAAAATGTACTATTATATTCAGTGACCTCTGTGAAGTCCGGCTAATATTCCACCAGACCCACCAATTAAATGTGACATCCAGGTAGTATCCCACCAGACTGCCAACAATAATGTGACATCCCCCACAAACCTGGGTCAGTAATTAAGGAGCCTCAATTCTCACTACTGACTCCAGTGTGGAAGCATCATGGAAAACACCAGGGCACAGAGCAAGCAAGAGTAAAATTCCACAATTTCCCTTAAGAGCCCAACAGAAACACACACTGTTTTCCCCTGGGACTGGACTATATACCTCTGTCCACCCCAAATGTAATCCCTTATCATACACCTCAGAGCAATGTGTTCTAGTTTAAGATCTCTGACTCACTCACACTCAAAATAAATTTAAATCTCACACACACTAACACAGCTTTCCAGGTGTGTCCCCTCCACAATTCAAATTACAAATGGTGCTACCAGAGTCAGTGTCCTTCAAAGGGTGGTCAGTTATTAAAAAAATAAATACAAAATAAATGATAGCTGTGACCAGAAACAGCCAGGCATTCAAGATGACCTGGGAAGTGTCAAACAGGTATAAACACACTAATCTCTAAAGAACACACTGATTGTCCAGCCACAATATAGAGTAATGAAAATCATTTAATAATGAGTAAAATGATTACAAGAATGTACATCAATAATTTTCAGAAAACAGAATTCAGTCACCAGAAATATAAAATGAAACTGTAGGATAGAAGTCCATTGTTTTAGAAAATAAAATGTATGTAAATAACTAAACTTTCCTACTCTAACTAGAGAATACTCTCCCTGATCTAATCTAAAACATAACAGCAAGGCAAAGACGGACTTACAGTTTTTGGTGAGTCCTTTTTCTTGGGTATCCCTTGAACAGCACTGTAACTGCAAGTCTTAACTAACTGCTCAGCACTGCAACTGACTGTAGCAGTCTCATATTCCAGGTTAAAAATCTCAACTGTCTTATTTTAAAAGTAACAGCTGTTTAAAAAAAGTTATTTTTGCTGTCAATCAGCTGTTTGAACAATCACCTAGCAACCAGGAACATTCCAAGGACATCACCCACTGATCAGCTAATTTTCCACATACAGTTTGTACTTTAGAATCTCCCTCACAAACATGTGCAATTAGAAATGTATCAAAACACTGACAGAGTCTTTAAACATTTTGCATAAACAGGGAGACAGTCAACATTTTAAAAACGTATTTACATTTTCATAATTAGACATGCGGTCATACAATGCAAGTTAATCTGAGACTATACACAAATCTCCTGCCAGACATGCTAACACAGTTGACAGTGTTTTCATTTTCTTCACATGTTTATAGTAATCCATATGGTGTAACAATGGAAATGGCCATATACATTTTCATTGAATTAGTTTTGACAGAGTGACATCCAGACGACTGTATACGCAAAATATACTATTATATTCAATGTTGACCTCCAACCCAATCTATACAAGTCCAAATTAGTGACTTTGCATGGGTCACACAGCACTATGAAATCTTTTGATGCAACAGTCGTGCACGCTACCATCTTTATCTCTCAAGTCCATACCTTAGTAATGTTGTTTGTCTTTTCAGCATTAGGATCACCACAGCGGAACTTTGGTCTGCTAATGATTGGCAGTAGATTTTTATGGTGCCGAGTTGCCAGCCCGATGCCCAACCTTCAGCTAAGGCACGCCCATTCATGCATGTCTTTCAGAGGCCACTCGACCATGGGGAGGACATGCAGACTCCACACAGAAGGCACTCCAGCCGAGAATCGAACAGGAGAACCTCTTGCTGTGAGGCAACAATGCTACCACTGTACCACCACAGCTCAGTTAATGTTAAGTCACTTCTAATAGTAATCTCAAAATATTTCTTACCACACACTGCTGAGAGAGTATCCAGCCAGATATAACATTTCTTTGGTTGTTGGTCTACCAAAGTATCTTACATTTATGAAAGCTGAAGTTGAGTCCAGATTTTTTCACAGGTAATAATTTGACTCAAGTACTGATTAATATTCTCATAATCTTTCATACAAGTTGTTAAGGTCCCCATTTTGCAGGCTGCATATTTTGAAATCTAGCCACCTGTTATTCTCTGTAAAGATAAGAAAAAATAATTACACAGTATCAGGCCTAACATAGAGATATGGAGTATGCTATATGATATTGATACTCAAGTTGATGATTTTCCCAATACAATAAACATCTGCTTCCTTCCACTGAGCCGGTTTGCCACCCACTGTACTATAATATGCTTCACACAGTTTGCATGCTGTTAATGCTGATGTTATGTGGGAAGGTATCTGATGCCTCGGCTGGATCCAAGGAGGATGACAGTTGGTAGTCCTAAATCCAGTGCCGCACTTGCATGTTCATAAATTTGTCTGTTACATTGGTTAAGGTTCATCTGCAAGAAACAAGATATCTTTCATGCAAGTAAGGATGATCCTGCTACGTTTTCTTTATGTACTTATGTAAGAGCTGGAAAACTGTCTTTAGCAACCTTACCTTAAAATAAGTACTCAGTATTATTAGATCAGTATAGGAAAAGGTTTACACATCTTGACTGCAGTTATTAAGAACACATTTATTGTACACACACGGTGTAAAAAGTGTTATTTTAAAACAGATTCACGAACATTTTTAGACTGTTCAAGGTAGTAATACTACTACTAACAGAATAGAAAAATTGGTAGCTACTATAAATACTGGTATAAACTGAAATGAGCTTGTGATCTTGTTAATGCTACTTTACAGGCTGTTGCTTGTGGAGTTGAATTAAGAAGGTTTGCTTAGTATATAACTGAATCATATAATCAGGGTGTTAGGAAAAAAATTATTGAAAGTTGGTGTTTGGTAAACTAGTAGACAACATCATCACTGACCCTGAATGAAAAGGCAAAACCAAACCTTTTAAAGACATGCATCTACTTTTGATAAGAAACCATTTTGTCGGAAGGTTCTTCTCAAAATCTTCAAAAAACAGAAGCAGTACAAAGACACTCTAAGAGCAAATTATAATCTCCAGGAAACAGTAGATACAACCAGTGATCTTCAGGACAACTTCCATCACTTCTCCTATCCCATTAGCCTTAGGAGGCAAAGTTCAGAATTTTATTTGTCTTATAACATGGTATTGTAGAATATTAGAAGTATGAAGCTCTGACTCTAGACTAGACAACCCAGATCAACTAACAACCTGAGTGTTATAGAATTTGACTTGTCCATTAATGGGAAGGAAGCAGTACCACATACTGCAAAATTAGTACATATTGAAGAGTTGTCCCAAAGCCTAAGGAGGTTTTTTTGCACTATTGCTTGCCTTTCTCTGTAAGATGTGACTGCCTTGAAGGTAGGAAGTCTGACATCCCTTATTGCAGTTGCTTGGTGTCAGGAGTAAGTGGGGGTGCCTATGTTGATGGAAGTCTGCAGGTAAGAATGAGATTTCCCTTTGAAATCATCTTCCCCACCACTTCCTTTTTGAGTCTGTACATTAGAAGGCTGCTTAATATCCTGCCTACTCAAAGAGGCTACTAACCTTGCTTTGAGTCCTTTCAGTTGGAAGGTCTGTTAAATCAAATTTGCCTTTCCCTCTGCAGGGAACAGTTTATTTCAGGATTGTGAGTAGACTTGCATATTTTCCCACCCATGGTCATGCACTTCATTTTCTGGGAACCTTTAGGATATTTATAATTCTGAGAAATGAATGTGGGGATGGCATCACTAGATGTGTCATATTGGAGGAGCTGCATCTAAAGGTCAAATCCCAAGTTGAGTATCAGGATCAGCCATTTAAGTGGCTTCTGTCAGCTGTAAAGTATGGTAAGATCTCCTTCCTGCAGGAGATCACTCCTTTTTCATTGAAGATTCTCAACTCTCCACTTTTCCACTCCCAGTGCTTCTTCAGCAACTAAATTGAACCACACTTGCCTTATATCTGCTGGCAGATGAGGTTGAATATTATGCTTATTTCAGTGTCTTGGGAGGATCTGGTAGGGCCTAGTTAGAACTTTTACATCCTTATGGCAGATAGACTTGACCCCTTTTCCCTCCCAGACAGGACCTTGGTTTGCTGTGCTATTCAACCCTGCCTTGATCCATTAGATGGCATTGAGAGCTGCCAGAAGACTTCCACTTCCTTTTAAGTTGAAGCAATTATTGTTGTAAATTGTAGCTATTTTTCTATTTCTAAGGTTCTAGGTGCCTGTTAGATTTTATCTCTGCTTGGGGTGGGAGGCAGATCTTGTCCTTTATCCAAGGTGGGAAGTAGGATGAGAATTCATGCCTGTTTGATATTCCTGGTTGATACCTGCTACCCCTATTCATAGGCTGGTACTAGGCTATTGGCCCTAGGGCCTGTACAAGCCTAGCCATAACAGTTCTCTGGCTATTTCTTCCCACAATATTTACTTCCCTTACCTTAAAGAAATTCTCCCCCTAGGAGTCTTAAATTTTTGATTTAACAGTCGTACTTGTCAGGTCTGAAATCCCCAGACCCCATAGCTTGAAAGATCACCCGAGGGTACTGCCAATTCTGACTTGTCTCTCTTTCCCATTGGGGGCCAGACCTATTCTATCTAATAGGGAAGATTATTTTCATTTCTGCACAAGCCCTCTTTATATGATTCTATAATGGGAATTAACAGGCTTCTTACCCGCAAGGAAATTGCTCCTTCTTGGAATGTTCTCACCAAAGAACATATGTGCTGTTGTCAGCTGATTTTTTTTTAAATAATTTACCTTGAAAATTAATATTTCTTTGTTGTCTTTGCTACTGGAGTGGAATTGAGTCCCCTTGAGTACTTTGGTAATGACTGAGGTAGCAGAAGTTACTATAAGAGTAACTGCCTTCAGTATTATTTGGTGTGCTGTTTCCAGACTTGGTTTATGCAGCTCTGAGGACCATAACACTCCTTTCCCAGGCATAAGCTGTTGTGATTGTAGCAGACTATATCTTAAAAATAATGAAACTGTAACAAAAAAGATGACTGTTTAAATGTGCCATAACAAAGATGGTCTGTTTTGCTAAATATGCTGACACACAACTATTGTCATTGATATTAAGTAAAATGCATATATTCTTAGCTTATCAGCTGATCTTTAAAGAGGACCCCCCCCCCCTTGATGAGTCAAGAGTGTTATCCTTGGATTCTATTAAAAGGGTCTTGGCTGTTAGCATCCTTGGAAGTCAGACAAGTGTATAGTTATATATCATCTTTTAGAAGTGGTGGTGCCAGATATTAATATATTCTTGATTTACAGGAAAGTGCCCAGTGGTGGCAAGGGAGTGAACTGGAGGGCAAGGGAGAAGAATGCACTCAACGTAGTTGACAAATGATGTCACAAGAGTATGTCATCACAGACGCACCTTTATTCCCAGACTCAAAGGTCACCCATGGGTGGGGATGCCACTATTTGTAATCCAACCAGGCTCTAGATAGGGACTGTGCGATTCCAACACAGGATTGTTAAGTGTCCAGATATTTAGAGCAGTCCCTTCAACTAAATAATTTTATTTATAACAATAAAATAAAATAAAATAAATCTAGTTCCAAATTCTTCTCATTCAAAAAAAAATTTTACTACAGATCATTTATTTTATAGGCTTTATTGAAATAAGCACTGTTATCCTTGTAGACTTCTGATCCTGTTCTTATATCTAAACGTTCTGTGGTCATGATGCTACTATAAGTACTGTTATAGAGAGGGCATACGAAACTGTGGGACATCCCAATTCCACCTGATAGGACTTTCACCTTTTCGGAATGTAGACGTCTGATAGGATGTTTGACCAGTCCTCATGTGCATAAGCATTGACACGGCTAAACGGCAAGTTATTTGTTAAAATAACAGTGATGTTTGTTATAAAAAACAAATGTCTGTAAACCATTTTGTGAAAGTCTGGTAGCTGTACATGTAAAATTGATTATGAGTTTATACATAAAATAGTACATACTTAATGTAATGGAGGAATGATCATTAAAGTTTAGCAACACATAAGAATTCCAAGGACGGGACATATTTGCTTGCCAAGCACTACTTGTGAGCATCACTATGCAAATAAAGATGAGTCTAACATCCTCTCAGATGTCTACATTCAGAACAAGCAAATGAGGATGGTTCAAACATCTTATCAGATATCTTCATTCTGGGCAGATGAAATGCCAATCAGGTGGAACTGGGCTGTCCCACAGTATGTGACACCAATTATCTAACAATATTTATAGTAACATCATTATAATAGAAAGTTTAGATGTAAGAACTGAATCTGAGGAAGTCTACAAGAATGAAAGCACTTACCCCAATAAAATCTATAAAAGGAATTATCTGGAGTTAGTCTGTTTTTTAAGACAGAGGATTTAGAATTGGATTTATTTTGTGCTTAGAAATAAAATTAGTAAGTTGAACGGATTGCTCTAAATACTTGAACTGATGACAATCCTGCGCTGGAATTTTGCTTTTTCCTCAAGTATAAGAATTTCCAAAAAAAAAAAAGATGCCAAATCCTGACTGGAAGAGTGGATTCCCCAACTGTGCAGGATCCATCAAAGGATGTCCTGTTAATAGTTCATAGTATAAGAATGTATATTTTGCTCAAAGGAGTTTCTCCCTGTCTTCCTTTGCCATGGAATATACACTTGGAGGACAAAGAGGATGTCACATCAGATACAAAATATGACAATGAGTACACCCTGCTTTCTGTTTAAACCCTCCTTTAAGAATCTGAAGCTGATTTATTTTGTTGACTGGTTTGTTTCTCATAGCCTTACCACCAAATCTCTTCAATGAGTATCTGGGCAAGAAAGAGGGAGAGCCTTTGGTCATTGTAGTAATGCGGCCTTCCCTTAATGATACTATCATTGCATCCCCAAAGCATCTGGTTTCTGCTTTGTTTGGTCCAAAGAAAGCAGAAGCTACAAGTCCTCAGCAGAGTAAGGTAGCATCTTGATTAGACATGTTAAGGATTATGTGATCTCTTTGGTACAGTACAGGCTGCTGTAACCGTGGAGTATTTTCATCTTGCTGCCTGATAAGGAATCTGAGGTTTTATATTAGGTGAATAAGAGGGTGTTCTCTTTTGTCATGGTGGGGCTTTGATCCTTAACTACCTCTCTCTTCTCTTCAGGTTTCAGTCCTCCATTGTGGTCCATGCACTGAAGAAGTTGGCGATTAGACGGTGCAGTGGTGCAGTGGTAGTGTTGTCACCTCACAGCAAGAGATACCCTGATTCAATTCTCACCTGGGGTGCCTTCTGTGTGAAGTCTGCATGTCCTCCCTGTGTTCATGTGGGTTTCCTCCCACATTACAAAGACATATGTCTGGAGCATTTTTCCCCTGGCCTCTGCTGAAAATTGGCTTTGTTCCAAGTCAGACTTCCCTGGTTAACAAATGTTAAATAAATAAATTATTTTTGATTTTGGTGTCATAGAATAGCTGATTCCGACTCTTGACAAGTTTTCTTTGTTGAGGCACACTGGAATTTTTAAAGTGCTGATGCCTTGCTGAGGACAGCAGGCTTGAACATATAACTGATAAGGATAGTGCAACTGAAGCTTCTGTTATTTAAAAAGGATGCTCAGGCAAGCTATTATTAATTGCTTTCCTGAGGGAGAGCCTCTTTAGAATGATCCCCTAGGACTTGTTCAATAGCCTCCAAAATTAAAAATCATTATTAACCACATTACAGGATCTTTGTGACATCCATGGCCCCTTCTCCCTCCATACAATCATAGTTTCATAGATAGCAGCAACTGTCACCCCAAAGGGTAAGTTTCATGCAGCTCTCTGTCCCTATCTGTCACAAAAAATCACTTGTGAGTACAACTTTATTGGCTGGGATGTCACAGTCAAGCCTTTTTATTACTGGTCTGTTTTGGGGTTGATCTTTAACTTTCCTCAGCTTGTGGGGCCATCACTAAGAAATGGTTGTTTCCTGATGTATTCTTGGACAGTCACATCTTAGAGATTTTAAGGTCGCCACCAGAAAGACTTCCACTAAACTTCAGTTTATTTAAGTGTTTTTCCACAAATGCCATTTACAGTTACAAACATAATAACTAAAAACAGTGAACCAAAATAAGGCCATGTGGTCTTTGTAAAGTTTTGAGAATGGTCCGGAGTCTATTCTTTATAGTAGCCTTAATGATTGTTCTTCTGCAGAAAGACTGTGGGTTCTACTCCCTGCTGTTCTTATTTTAATTTTTTTTTTTTTTTTTGGGGGGGGGGTTAGGAGTCTTCTGTCCCATCCTGGCCATCAGATACGCTGACACCCCATTTCAAACACATCAGTTCTGGATGGTTTTGTTCCATGCGTTTGTGTTTCTACTCAAGTAGAACACTTGTATGGTTCACATGGGGACGATTGATACTTTCTGACAGAGCACTGTCTGCAGTCTGCACATGTTCCTTTAGTTTGGTTTGAGTGGACACCATTTTTAATAGAAAGGATTCTTATATAGTATTATCTCTGCACCCAGAATGTTTACCAAGGCATTAGGTGTGATCGAGGTCTTGCAAGAGAAATTTATGCATGGTTTTCCATACTTAAATGGCTGACTAGACAGAATTTACATTCATACAGGAACATGTGCATGTAATTGAATGTCTTGATACACACCCTATAACTATTTCAGATCATGCACCAATAATAACTAAAATAAAAACACAGGGTAATGAAATAAAAATGAGACACTGGCGCTTTCCCACCTATCTGTTGAGAGGAATTTAAGGAATGGGTAGTGGATGTTATTCAAGAGCAATTAGAGAGGATAGAAATTTCTTCTGAAAATATAGCTAGGTAATGGGATAAAATTAAGGTGGAGTTTAAAAATTGGGTGGAAATAAAAGAAAGGGAGCTATGGTTGAGAAGTAACAAGAATTATTTAGAGGGACTGGCAAATGCTAAAGTATTGCAGAACAGGGAGAATCTCACAGAACACGCGGATCAACTGCAGAATGCTAATCAGAAAGTAAGGAATTACCTCAATAATATGCATGAGTTTAGAAAGACTGCTGTTAAGTGACTTTTGATAATAATAGAGCACAAAAACTTTTAACACAACAACTCAGGCAACACAAAGTAGAAAAGGCTGTCGCCAAGCTTAAGGAGCCTAAAACAAGGAAGGTAACAAGAGATCCTGTAGAGATATTAAAAATATTTCAGAAATTCTATGAACATTTATATAAAGCAGAGATATATGGAAATCAAGAACAGATACAAATGGAAATGTTTATGGAAGAATTAAATATGCCAAGATTAGAAGTAGATGAGGCTCAATTACTAATGGTTAGGATAGGAGGAGATGAGATAAAAGTTGTGATGTGTAACCAATCAACATGAAAGTCCCCAGGAATAGATGATATCTCTGTGGAAAGTTAGGAGCTAGGAGGGAAAAAACTGATAAAGATCTGGAAGGTTTTGTTTAATAGTATTTTTAGGAGAACTACCAACATCCTGAAAAAAGCAGTGGTAGTTCTAATACCCAAAGAGGGTAAAGATCCATCATACCCAGCTTCATATAGGCCTATTTCAATACTAAACCATGATTATAACATGTTCATGTCTAGAATGGCTAAAAGAATGACAAAAGTAATGCTAACATTGATAGATATGGATCACTGTGATTTTGTGAAAGGAGGGGGGGGGCAAACATTTGACAACATTAACAGAACACTGATGATCCAGATGGAAGCAGAATTAAGAATATACCATTGTTGTTGGTGGGTTTTGATGCAGAGAAAGTATTTGACAGAGTAAGATGGGGGTTTATGAGCAGGCAATGGAAGTATTTGCATTTCCTGAAAAAATTATAAGGTTGATTAGGAGGATATATGAGGGATTGAAGGAGAAAATTAAAGGGGGTGGGGTCCTCTTTGATCATTTCTGCTTAAGCAGGGGAGCCAGCCAGGGGTGTACTCTTCCCCTTTGTTTGCATTATATTTAGAACCACTAGCAAATAAAATAAGGGACTCAGAAAAGATGGTTCTATTTGCAGATGATATTTTATACCTGACAAAACTAGAAAGACACATTACAGTGTGGTGGACCATTTTGAGACAGTTTAAAATCTTTTCAGGATACAAAATGAGTAAAACTAAAACAAAGGCAATAGAGGTAAATTATGTACCAACACACAAATTGGTTCAGCAATATCTGTTTTTATGGGGCTATGATAAAATGAAGTATTTAAGAGTATGGATTAAAAAGTATTCAGGTGTGGCAGCTAAGGATATGTGGGAAGAGACTAAACAAAAGATAGAACAAAAACTGAGAAAATGGAATATTTTTTCTATTTATATGGATAGTAAGAAGTAAGCAGTCAAAATATTTTAGTCCATTTAGACTTGTACACAAATCAGGCATATTTTTATCAACCAGAGGAAAAGTTGTGGATAGCAATTAATAAAGAGTTGAATGACTTTATCTTGGAGGGGAAGATGGCAAGAGTCGAGTGGGATAGGCTGATTCTTCCAGTAGAACAGGGCAGATTGGGATTACCCAATTTGAAGGGGTATTTCAAAGCTACACAATTAAGGCTCGTCTACATAGCACAAGCAGAAAACTAATTCAAAGTGGAGATGGATGATGTTGAAACAAGGGAGCAGCTCAACAAACACAGAGAGACTGGGATTTTGAATGCAGGCCAATAAGGAGAATAACAATAATCATGCAGAATATTATATCAACAAAGCAGCACAGGGTATTCTAAGAACTAAGTTAACACAGGAATGGAGAAAGGAGATTCTGCTGATAGGGATGACTACAATTAGGGATATAGACTATAGGCAAGAGGGGGCTGGAATTTATTGGAGAAAACTGACAAAGGAACCAAGGTGTTGGGAGCAAATAACTAGAGAGGAAAAGGTAATAGAATGGGAAGAGGCCAATAATTTATTTGGACTGCAGATTAGAGATTGCCTTCCCTATCCAGGATTGATATCAGAGTGTAGACAAAGAGAAATATCTAGGGGAATCCTAAACAAAAGACCGGCACTGTAGAGTTTTTAGTTGAATCTAGAACAGAAGCTGCCATTAAAAAATGAATAATTATTTGTGCATATAAAATATTGCATGGTAATTATAAGAATCAATCAGAGGATGTTAGAAAGGATTAAGAAGAGAGATTGGATAGGCAACTCATAAAGAAACAATATAAGGATACGTGTATGTCTCCCAAATATGCAACAAAATCTAGAAGATTTAGGATTTTTGCTTTTAAATGTTTACATAGATATTTTTATACCTCAAGTAGACTCCAGAGAATGTTTCCTCAGGTAGGCAAGTGTGAAGGGTTGAAAGAAGTACTTTGGAACATATTTTCTGGGAGTGCAGTGGGTTGGCAGACTTTAAGGATTCCCTGCAAGATGCACTGTTGGAGGTGCTGGGTGGGGGGATTGGTGTGACAAGGGAGATGATTTTTCTGAGCTATGATGCAGAATTGGAATTGCCTAGACATGGTAAGGCCTTGCTGTGTCTAATTATGGTGGCTACCAAACAAGCAATTACTAAAAAATGGAAATCAAAATCTAAACCAACTATATTAGAAGTAGTGAATATAGTAACAGAGATAAAACAACTGGAACTGAAATCTTTAGAAAAGGTTAGGAGCAAACTACATAGGAAAAATGGAAATTGTGAGAATAATACATACAGGGGAGCAATGAGGTTTAAAAGCAGGCAGGACTTAAATGAGCTATGTAATGTTTGACTGAAAATGATTGGGTAGATAATAAATGATGTATAATATTTGCAACTGGGAGTGTATCGCTATGGTTTGTGATGTAAAATGCTTGCAACTAGGATTGTGTCATTGTGGTTTGTTTTCATTTATATAAATGTATGTTTGTGTCATAAGTGATGGCTTAATAAAGATGTTTCTTGTTTAAAAAGGGCAGGAATTGAATAATTTATGTAATGTTTCTTAGGGTATATGATATATAGCAATATATGTGAAGTATAATGCTTGTTAATGTTAATTTGTTGATACAGTTTGATTACTTTTGTATAAATGTAAAATTGCCTATGTCACAATTAATAATTTAATAAAGGTATGTTTAAAAAAATAATAGTTACCATTCCTTTAAATTTGACTTCATATGTGAGTATATAGAAAGGGTTTCAACATTCCTGACTATAAAAATACCTTCACGGTACAATAATTGTTAAACCCAGTCCATTTGGGTAGTCACTTTATCCTGGTTTGTGGGCTGTTTCCAAATTACCACCATGTTCAACCTATTTATCCTGCCTCCCATTTTGATATCAATCATCTGTTTTCTTGTCTCTCTATCTACTTGAAGTACCAGAGGTAATATCACCCTGCTAGATGACCTAGATGTAAGCTGTCCAAGCCCTTCTCAAACTGAGGTTTATGTGATATATTTCACTTCTTGGCCTAAAACAAATTGCATCTGTTCTCCTCAGAGACAAAGTTAACCTCTGTTTTCAAGAAACCAGTTACTACCAGTGCACTTGATTCTTAGAATGAGTAAAATCCTATTCCCTTATTTTGAGCCTTAAAAAACAGCTATCTCGGGATGATCAGATCTGTGCCTCTTTGATAGCAAACCTAAAAAGAAAGTATGTACAGCCCTTATTTTGCTCTGTAAAACCTTCCACCCAGATCGAAACATAATGTATCCTATCAAACTGGATCATATTAGAGTAGTTCAATGTTTACAGCTCACGCCAGAAATTAAACACTTGTTACAAAACAAATAAAGGTGGTGTGGTCACTCTGAAATGTTACTGAACTCTTGTATCACAATACCACTGAACAAAACTTAAGACGGAAAGCCAGAATTGTAAGAGCTGCAATATGTAGATTTTGCAAAACAATTACATTCTTGAAACTCCAAATTCTGCTGCTCGTGTTAAAGAACTCCTAGGCTACCCCTTGCAAATTAATAAATATCTAAATAAAAAACTAGCCAGCAGCCTGTCACAGGACTAATACCAACAAACTCTGGAGAAGACAGCACAAATATGTTTAAGGAATACTTTGCATTTTCTACTATTAATACCATCATAGTCTCATTTCAGTTTTCCATCTGTACTAACTCTTACTAACTCCCCACCAACATGTAATTTTCCGTGCAAAATTTTACTTTAGTCACCATCTCAGTGGTTCAACCAGTTTAACAAAATTAAAGAAGGTGTCCGTACTGCAACTTACGTAGTTTGTTTGAAATGTTTTAAAAACTGTTCTATTTTGCTAATCCACGCAGATGTATCCTCAGTCTTTGTTAGAAGTGTTGACTTCTGATTTGAAATATTACACTATTGTACGTGTTCATAGAATCAATAAGCTTTCCACCGCAGAATATTTCTTATAAATAGAAATGGCAGTTTTCTTCAAACTGTAATTTACAGGAAGCTTGTTCAGGATAAACATCTCATGTGCCATATTCAACATGATTGCAGACTCTGGCTCATTACCATCACTCTCTTACTGAAAGTGACTAAACAAACATTCCTCATTATGGGCAATGGCCTACTCACAAGTCCACTATTTGTATATGTGTGAGGTGCCTTTTATCTCATTAATCATCCAATAATTTCCTGCCTCTCCCAGTTAGGCTATTCTGCTGACATCCACAAGTGATACACTACCCAACTACAGGACATATGTCTTCATGTCCTTTGTGACAAATATTCCCCTCTGATAATATGCTGAGCTTAGATAATATTTAGCAACGACAGTAGATTCATTATGAGCCATTTGCTTACACTGCAGTTACTGAACATGACTTGTGTATATATAAGGAATGTATATGTGATGACTGACTGTAGTGCTGTATCCTTCACTCCAGCCTGTATAAAAAAAGGCATGATCCATACAGCAGCTGTTTCATGCACAGCCAAAAGGGACATGTCATAACATTTGGCACTGTACAGCCATAGATAGGGGATATTCTTCTACTGTAATTTTGTGCATTATAATACTTGTGGCTGTCATTCATTCATAACAACAGTAGGACATGTAATGCTTACAGTCATCCAGAGTGGGTTTTGAACACCTGAATATGTAAACAACAAAATCCACAAAACAACATACTAATAAACCAAACAAAAAAATCATCACCCAGATGTCACAGGAAACCTTTAATAGTGTTTTATTTTTAGCACTTTCATTCCAGGATCAAAGGAACTTAATCAGAAAAAAAGAAGCTATATGATATTAGAAAGAATTTATGTACCACGGTGCCACTGGTGCTACAAGTGTGAGATATTTTGGTCTTTGAAGCCATGACATCATTTTATTACTGCAACGGAGATGTGTGCCTGTCATTTCTTTAAAATACTAGTGCTATATGTGTGTTTCTCACACAACATTGCCTACCACTAGGTGTACCCAAATACACGTGATGATTAATACAGTCATCACTGTGACAGGAGAATGACAGTCAGGCACAATGTGTGGATAATCATGGATTTTAACAAGTGCCTTACTAATGAGCCAGCATACAGAATATAGTCTCATATCCTCAAGCCACAAGAAAAGCCTTAATAGTTCTCATGGGAAAGCCAAATGTCATTCCATGACATCATCATTATCAAACAAAGCATTTCTGTGTAAAAAAAAAGAGCAGAAATCATTGCAGTAAGAATCCCCATCCATACATGTACACAGCAGATAGCTGGCTGACAACATCGTATACAGACATAGTGACACATGAGTCTAAGGAATAATGGCTGGATTTGAACAGATTTATTTCATTTATTTATTAATTTGCTAACTGTGAAATAGTCTGACTGGGTCAGGAGCCTGTTTTCAGTGGAGGCCCAGGGAAAAAAGCTCCAGAAACAGTACCATATAGATGAACTAAATTCATGAGGTACAGAACACTGTCTGAATCACATGTGCCACATGAGATGCTCTTTTACAATTGTGACAGTTTACATTTCAATGGATGACATCCTCATTCTTTTACACGTTGATATTCTAAAAATGTATGAGGGTGGATGAAGTAAACAGTAACACTACACAGCTACACATACTGCATGCATTAGAAGCCTTTGCTACAGAGCGCAGACAAATACCCATGTACAGTAGTCAATCACTGCTGGATTCAAACCTTCTCCCTCTGTATTTGCACAGTCTAGAGAGCACAGTATGAATAGCCAATGCCATAGGGTAACTCATGCAGTGGCTATGATGTTGTTCATTTCTTATAGCATGATATAAGCATTGTGTTTCCAAAACTGTTTATTGCCTGGGGATAATACAAGTATATAGGGTAATCCTCTGCCAGGGAAAATATGTCTCCTAACTGGAATTGTACATATGGGAGGCTGTCACGCACACAGTGGTATATTCCAGTAGGTACACACTGACAGTTTCCCAATGTTGGATTTGAACCCCCTATTTATCTATTTACACAATCCATACAACTCAGAATTAGCTGCAAGCACCACAGAAGAACTGTGAGTTGTAAGAGTACAGTGTGAAAAGACTTCAGTGGGATGGAAAGATGAAATTTGTGATAAAAGTAGGATATGGAGATGGGTCTCTCAACTGTACAGATTTTCTCAGAATGGCCAGATTTTTGACTCAAAGTATTTGGTCTGTTCCTCATAAAAATCATGTGTTTTGTTTGACAAATCACTGGGATGATTTAAGGATTAAAGTCACTAAATAATGACATGCATTTGAGTTTCAGACTTCATATCATTCAGAAAATGCATGCTAACACAATTCCTGATATTCTAACAACTTTCTAAGTTTTGTAAGAGCAATGTTTAAAATATGTCCCTATTTTTGTGCCTTTGCCCCCCCCCCCATTATGCCAGGCTTTGTCCATATTTCTTGCACTAAGGAGGTTAAGAGGTATGGGGGGGCATCCTCTCCCATGTTAAAATCTTCTGCTGACTGGAAGTTGACACAGTGCCTTCATTCAGGAAGCTATACATAACTGACATTGAAGCCGCACACACAAGTTCCCTACTGTAAAATTTGAACTTCCTATTTAATTATACAATCTAGTGAACCACAGATCAAGTCTGACTATTAATGGGGGAGAGTGCACTTTTGACAGGATGACTTCATCACTGTGTTGCAGATGTTGCACACGTGTGTATGCTGTGACAACTGCAGTTCTTCAGTCCTTAGACGTATGTTGCAGGTGTATTATGATACACATGATGCTGGTGAAAACATGGCTTATGGAAATAGTTTGGAATCAAGGTGGTTTATTGCATGACACAGAAGGGGTTGGAAGAGGTGGGCAGTTGGTGACAGTAATACACAGACAATCTAACAGCTTAATTCATGTTTCATTTCTGCAAATAATTGTGTTGTGTTACTGTTTGCTTTATTATCATAATTATTCATGCAGATTTGTACAGGACAGGCTCCAAAATAGGAAGCAAGCACATTAATATTGCAACAGGATAATGGTGTGTTAAGAAAAAGTGTAGTCAACATTTACACCAACAGGAGTGTTACAAAACATTCAAAAACAATTTGGCATACATCTGGATTTGAACATGGAGAGTATTCCAAGAAAAAAATCTATGAACCTGAGTACTACCTAAACACACCAAATAAGAACTCCTACTTCATAAAGTTCCCATGTGACAACAATTGCAGAAAATAAGAATGCTATGCATAACTCTCAATTTCCCTCATGACAGCTGTATGCCATACATTCAATTCTTCGGGGTGTTCAAAAGTAGATCACCTGACTATACGTAGTTTAGCACAGCAGTGCAAAGGGCACCAAAATAATGCAGCCAAAGTCAAAAACTCAAGATTTTGCAATTAGCTGTGTAGTTCCATTTAGCCTCAGTTGCAGTTGATGCTTGGAGACTGAAATTGCATAAATGCAGATGAGAAGGACTCATGGCACAGAAGGGAGAAGGTACATATTGGGAGAGGGAGCCAGGGACAAAGTGTCTCATGACAGAAGCAGGATAATGGTGGCCTATAACAATATGTACACAACAGCTACTCACAATAATGTACTAAAACAGTAACACTTAGCTAATGCCTGGATCAGAACTACTGAAATTATGCAAAAATGTGTCAGTAGAGCTTGAGTATTATCTCCTCACACCACAAAGGAATGTCTGCTTCACACATTTTAAATCACAGAATATGAAGGACAGTGACAACTTACTGTAGTAGAAGGGGTGAACAGAAAGTGAGAGAGGAATATCAGCAGTACTTTTACAGGGCATCTGTATGGTGTACTCCTCTTACTTATTTCCTCATTATTAATCTGTCTTGCTTTGTACAATAAAGTGCTTGTTATATGGAGCAAGAAGGGGTAGAGAGTGCAACTAATGCAGGATAAGGGTCCATTATTAAGTCTCCCTGTTTGGGTTGGAATGTTTTTGCAAATGCTTTCTTGCTGCACCATTCAAATGGTGTGTTACTGAAATGTTGGAAAGGGAGATAAATACAAATGTTTGTATTTAACTATATGATAGGAATACAAAATGTCATGAAATAATAATCTGACTTACAGATGTAACTGAACCCATGACACTGTGCAAACACATCAGTTTACATTCAGGGGAATTATCTCAACTCTCCATATAGGAACTTTTAATTCATTATATCCAACAGCCTAAGGGCTGTTAAAGTAATGGCTTCACAGTGGTGCCTTTGGTCTGCATTCCCATAGTGCAGTGGATTTAAACACATTTAAAGAAAAGTAACCAGATTACTGTGGCTGAAATTAAAATCTTCAGCTTTTTCCATGGGAAGTTGAATGGCATTCACCACCACTCAGCACTGGTGCATGATGTCACCCTCTGCGCAAATGATGAGGATAAAAAGTAAAGGTTTTTCCATGGGTTATTTCTGTCCATTTGTGTTGTGTGTAATTTTATTTTTTTACCAGGTTAAATGTGTAAAAAGGAGGGTTGATAGGATAGTGGTAAAAATGTGAGTGATAAGTACATAGTAAGACATAGAGGCAAAAATACAGGAATTTTACAGGAGGATGGTGGGAGAGCACCATAGATGTCAACTTCTTCACACAGAAATGTAGAGTTATACAAATAATTTTGTGACTTTGGTGAGTTACCACATCAGGGATGGGAGACAACAGACTAATGCTGTATAGCCAGTTGGACCAAATAAAGTTCATCAAGATGAAACAAAGGTGAAGTTTAGAACTTTTGTATTGGACATATTTTTTTTCAGAGACAGGTGCCCATTTTGTTTTCTTTTTTGAGAGAGAGGAATTTGGGTAAGGTGTGTAGGAATGAGAGGGTCAGGTAGGTGTGGTAGGTTAGGTAGCAGGTGCAGACATAAAGGACATACAAAACAGACAGGGACTGTGATGGTCATAAAAGGTTGGAAACACCATGAATGGGAATCGGTGGGGATCTTGGAGACACATCCACATCCATACTGAGAACAGTGAGAATGTAGTCCTTAACCCAGAACTGTCATCGCTGTCTCCTGTGTCACTGCCACACATGGCATTGTGTTTCCAATCCAACACAGGATACTTTCATCCCTGTCAATTCTGGCACCAAGGCCCCTCTCCATAATGTCCTTCACCAGCCCTGTCAGCTCCTGTCAGGTGACAAAATCTCCACCAACAGTACTATTGCTCCCAGGGGATACTGCTGCACCAGCAGCCAGGGCAGAGGTACCTGACACAGGTGGAGCAAGTAGGGCAGGAGTTGTGGAGACAATGCTGGAAGGTTGTGACCCAGGTGTGTGGGTAGTCTCTACTGCCTGAGGTGGTGCCACTGCACCCACCTGTGGAGGTACGGCAGAATCCCCAATGGCCGGTCTACCTCCCTGTACTGATGTTCATTTTATTTTCAGCAGCAATGTATTAAAAAATAAAAAAATGTGGGATAGAGTGGAGGGACAGAGAATTAGATCAATGGCATGCCACATTACATAATTATTTCAATACCTACAATGACAATTACATAAATACACATTGGCCACATCCAGATATGATGGGAAGGCATGAAAGTGTCATAAAAAATCAATCACAATGATATAATTCGCTGTGCCATGTCAGACATCTGCTTTCTAAGGTAGAAATTGCATTTGCAAATATTGAATTGTTAATGCCATGTAGTATTGAAGTTAAAATATCTTATCAATAGTAGCCTGTAAGAGAAATGAATATCTGTTTCTGGGTATTGAACCCACTCATAATTAATCTGGTGTATTCACTGCTTAATGCAATATCCAAGAGCAATTGGACCAGGCATGTAAACTTGATATAAAAGTTAAGGTATGCCTGCTCAAGATGATATACAGTGATGGAATGAGAATACATCTGTGTCTTTCAATCATAACAGATGCATACTTACCACATGCCTCTCTGAAGCGAGTTAGTCATTCCTGATGTACTTCATGTTTTTCTGCAATCTCTGTTGCAGCTGTACAGTAGAAAAAATATATAAAATTGCATAATTAGTAACTTCATTGGCTGGCTGGTTAATTAATGCCACATCACAGACAGGTGAGCATACTTACACAAATAAAGGGTGTTTGCAGTCTTAAATTCATCCTGCTATCAACTCAGGAGGTCCCTGTTATGCCTCTTTATGTCACTGTAGTGGTGGTGACATTGCTCCCTGGTTCACATGATGCCAATTGCACTGGAGACAACCTACACCAAACTATTCTAAGCCTCGGCCTTATACCAAGACCAGTATACTCCACCTGCAGTAACCTCCAACTGTAGTGCTTCATGCGGTGAGACTCAAAAGTCCTGCACTCAACACCAGACCTTTGTGCTCTAAATGGAACAGCCTTTTTACTGTCACCTGCCATGCCTGCAGCAGTCAAGCCAGAAGTATAAGTCTGTAATGGTGCACAGTCCAGATCTCACATGAAACAGCTTGCATGCAAAGATGTGTAGCCTTGCCAACTGCCTTTGCATATTTGGAAGAACTGCAATGGCTTGCCAGACCCATTGGCAATGACTCCATCAATAAGCAGAGAAAGTGTTGAAAATGGCAGTGGCATTTGTCCATGTGTGATGCTCAGACTGTTAAGATGTTCCTGTGTTAAACCCCGCTATATTTAATGTTGTTGGTTATAATTGTGGTTGTTTTGAGGAAAAATGGCATAACTGCTTACATACTGGTATGTGTTGAGTTAGACAATGTTAAGATTAAGTAATAAAACAATAGCATTAAAACCAAGAGAAAAAAAACATAAAATGTTAAACTTTGCTGATTAACTGTCACTGCTGCAGAAGACTGATAGAGGTATACTAGTTTAAGAATTAATGTATAAATAATGAAGAGATGCTTGTATGTTTGTGAGTTTACTTAGTCATGGGGACTGCATTTCTGTGTTAAAAGATAGTAGTTGTCTTGTATCTGTAAGATATGGTGGGTTAGGCTACATAAATACTTCGTAACACATACAGTCATAACCACATACGTATGATATGTGAAAACTCAATAATTACAACATATTTTGTAGTTTTTATGTATGTATGTGCATTCTACATTATCATTGTCATGTTTGTCATAATTTACACACATTATGTTGGGCTTCAATAGCATGCAATAATTACGCATTTCTTGCTATAAATAAAGTTATGATGATGTGTATTTACTGTGACATTCCTAAGCAAAATGTAGTGACAAATGGCATTCTGCCCCCTTTGGAAAAGAATCTATCAACTGGACTGAACCTCTTTATGATCACTGTACTTCTACACTGTGTCATGGGGAAGGTTTCTTAACAGGTTGAATTTATTTACTGAGTACTATCCAGAGTGCAAATGGCCACAAACCAGTACCAGGCATTTTTACATTACAGAAGGTAGCCTAAATTAAAATGTTCACTTTTTCTTTAGGCATTGAACCGTGTTTGATTGCTGCTGAGTGGAGCACAAACGCAAAAGGCATATGAGTGTACTTACGTGTGTGTGTGCATATATATATATATATATATATATATATATATATATATATATATATATATGTGTGTGTGTGTGTGTGTGTGTGTGTGTGTGTGTGCATGTGTGCATGTGTGCATGTGTGTATACATGGTTTCACTTCATAATCTCGAATTACTGAAATCCCAAATTTCAGTAACCTGAGACTATAAAGTCAAACCATTCACAATACCAAAATCCACAATCCTGAATCACACAATCATGAACATACATACACCATACACCACATAACACACACAGCATTCCACCTACAGCACACAAACCACACAACCCTACACTGCATATAAGCAGGAGGGAAAGCCCCCCTGCACCCCCCATGTGGGGGGATGCACCCCCCACACACCCCCTACTTATATATACCAACTCCGAGATTGCACATAACATAAAAAAAAAAACAACATGCCATGCTATCCTCCACTCGCTCACACACAAATACACATCACACATACACAAACACCAACAAATCCAACACTCACACTCACACTTATACCTCCCTACCCTTACCCACACATAAAACGTACAAAAACACACACAAACACTCACTCACTTGCAATCTCAGGCACCATAACACTACACGCGACGTACTGGAAATGCATAAGGGCAGATTCGAGATATTCAGATTCACTCTTATGCACTTTCGACATTCTGGTACTCGCCTTCATGGTCTCTGGTTACTGAAATTCGGGATTTCAGTAATTAGAGATTATGAAGTGTATTCATATATGTATATATATATATATATATATATATATATATATATATATATATATATATATATATGTATGTGTATGTATGTATATATATGTATGTGTGTGTATGCATATATATGCATGTATACTCTTACGTGTATATTTGCTTGAATGTATATATGGAAAACTTAAACATTTATATACTCTTATTCAGTTGTGAAATATCTTGCAATGCTCTATCAGGTTCTTATCTACTCTCATTGTATATTATGTACACTTGTATTTCCAACCAAAAGGGGGAATATCCTCTTATTGTATACTAACGGCTGTAAAGTCTACAATTTGTATACTACTACTCTGTAATGTTTCTTTTGTAAAATTTTCTTCTCTCTGTAAACCTATGGAGTTTTTCTTCCCAGGACTCTGGTGAAAATGGACACTTCTTGTCCAGTCAGACTATCCTGGCAAACAAATGTTAAATAAAATAAATTAATTAAAATATATGATATAGAAAAAAGCTGACAGTAGCATGGATTCAGTCAGTGGGGTTACCTAAAAATGCTCAGAACAAGAAGTGCATTCAAGTGCCACATTCATCCTTCTCACATCTCTTTGCAACATCAGAAATGTAATTTGTGGCACACATTATCAGACATGCAGTTAATGACAAATAATGTGAAAGTGGACAGAAAACAGTTCATATGCTGTTAGCAATGCTGAGAATATTTGAGATTTAGACAACAACACAGTGATCTAAAATGTATATAAATATGTATTCATACCCCCCCCCCCATAAAATTATCAATTAACTGGATTCACACCCTGCATCACCTGTCTTATTTCATTTCAGTTATACTTTGTGCCACAGGGCTAGTTGTCTGAGAGATGGAATTTTTTCACTAAGCACTACATTGTACCGATGTCCTTGTACCAGTGCCATGCATTTATGAACTACAGAAGGCAGCCCAAATTAAATTTTTCACTTTTTCTATAGGAAGTGAACCTAATTTGCATGCTGCCGAGTGGAGAGCAAATGCAAAAGGCATTACAGAAAAAAAGAAGAAAAGAAAAATAAAATGGGCAGAGAAAAAAGCTGAAAGGAAAAATTAATTCATGCATAGGGTATACTTAGCACTGACCAGAGGAAAAAGTGCATTACAGTTACACATAGATCCTTCTCCCATCTCCTTGACGCACCAGAATTTTAATTTTTGGCAAAATTATCAGAAGTGTAGGTACTGCCAAATAATGTTAAAAGGAACATACAGCAGCTCACATGTTGTTTAGAATAGCTGATTTTCAAATTTCAACATAGTATCACAAAATGTGTATAAATATCTACTCATAGGTTAAGAGATGTTTACTAGACTAACACCAAGAAGGGCCTTTTAAAGCCTAGTTATGCATTCCAAATCTCTGACAAGTTCTGGTACCCTTGATAAGTGTAATCAAGGGCTTGGGAGGTATAACCTTTACAAGCAGGGGACTGGGAGATGAACCATTTACAAGTTGCCTGTGCCCATTAGAGACACAGGTGCCAAACTAGGTATGAAGTTCCTGTTCCCCATCCAATTGTCCAAGTTATATTTGAATTGGGTTAGGGAGGAACTCTGCTTCACATGGATGGTGAGCCTGTCCCAGAGAAGGGGTAGTCTCTGAGATACATACTTGTCTCTCCAGCAGGGCCTATTTATATCACAGGCAAGGTTTAAGGCTTTAGAATCAGTAATTCTGGTGCAGTTTGTTTTGTGGATATGGAGGAGGTCCCTCAGAGTGGGGTCTGACAATGCCTTGTATGCCAGTCATAGCTCTCCCCACAACAGCTTGTAGGAGTCAGAATACAGGGACAGAGCCTTGAGGCAGTCTGCATAGGACATGTTATTTCTGCCCTGTATTCTTTTAGTGATGAAGCTCTGTAGAAATTCAAATTCTTGGATATGCCTGGTTAGGTACACACAGAAGGGGGCACTGTACTCAATGATAGGTCTGATGAATGCCGAATACAGTGGAACAATGAATTCCTTTCTCTTAGATGCCATACATTTGTTTATAAGTTGCACAATATAGAATGATTTCCTCACTACTGTAGATATGTGATGATAAAAGGCTAGATTACTGTCTATATGTGTCCCAAGTTCCTAACTACTGAGTCATCTGTTAGGGGTGAGTTGTCAATGTGATAGCCACCAGGGGTGGATGACTTCCCAAAGGATACTGTTATATATTTCTTGGGATTTAGTTTTAGTTCATGGCTCTGGCACCAGTTTGTCTGTGTCAGCCCTTCCTGGAGAACATTTGTGTTGGTGGTCAGTTCAATGACAGCACCTAATTTGCAATCATCTGCAAATTTAGTCAGCCAAAAGCCATTGACATTGGTCTTAACTTTAGAAAAGGAAATGCCAAAAAGGAGCGGTACCAGGACTGATCCATGAGGGACTCTGCTTGTGACTGGTTTCTTTGTAGAGCTGGAATCCTCAGTTCTAACTTCCTGGGTTCTGTCTATGAAAGAGCTGGCTATCCAATGGGTGATATAAGGGTTTGTACCTAACCTTTTAAGTTTGCCAACAATGCCTGAGCAGGGAAATGCATTTGCCAGATCAAGGTAGGCAGTGTGAACCATTTTACCCTCATCTGTTGCTTTGGTGACCTTCTCAAAATAAATCCACCAGGTTGAGTAATCATGACCCGCCCTTGATGAAACCAATTTGGATTGGGTCCATTGGAGATTTCCTATGTCATTATTGATCATTTCCATGGCATTGCATATGAGACTAGTGAGACTTATGGGTCTGTAGTTTCCAAGGTCTGTAGATGGCCCACTTTTCTGGAGAAGGATGGCTGTTGCTGTTCTCCATTCATGTGGCATGAAGCCTGTTTGGAGGCTACAGTGAAGTAGCAAATCCAGAGAGTCTGATAGATTATGTTTCTTGCTGTTTATAAGGCATCCTGGGATATTGTCTGACCCATTTATGCAGTGTTCTTAGCTTTAGAGAGAGCATTAAGGACTGTTCTCTAGTGATACCAGGTGGAGTTATATTTAATGGTATTTCCTGAGGGAAGGTTTATGGGGAGAGAGGGGTAAAGTTTGAGCTAAATTTGTCAACCAGTAGTTTTGCTATATCTTCTGGCTCAGTATAGGTGGCCCATTTACAATGAGCTCTGCACACAATTGTGTTTTGCCTTTGAGGTACTGGACATAGCTAAATAATGCTGTGTGGTTCATCTTGGCCTGGGAGACCAAAGTTACTTCAAAGTTGGCTTTGGTAGACTCTATTTGTCATCTGAGTTGTTTGTTTAGTTTGATGAGAGTGCTTTTATCCTCCTAAGTGTTGCAACTCCTAATTTTCTCCATGATCATATTCCTTGTGTTATATAGCCTATTGATGTGATTCCACCAGTGTGGCTTGTTTTTTGGGTTAGTTCTGTACTTCTTCCTGGTGGGGACAGCTGTCTCTATGCAACTATAAATATGTTTGTATAGGGTTTCTGTGAACAGTTCTGCATAGGCAGCAGTGTTCTCAGAGTTCATGGGGTCTTGAAATGTTACCAGGTTATTACTTAATAGTAGGAAGTTAGCCTTAGAGCAGTTCCAGAATATTCCAGGATTAGCTGGGATTCCAAGTTTTATTTTTACTTCCAAGGATACCATTTTATGGTTTGACCCTACCAGAGAAGACAGTACTCTAGGAGGTGTGCAGCACTCTCCCATATTAGTGAGGGCCTGATCCAGTATGTTTGCATCCCCTTTTGGTGTATTGAAAGTCTGGCCCAGGGAATTTGTGTTTACAAAATCCAGGAATCTCTGTGCCTGTACATTTGGTGTTGTATATGAGTCGCACTTTATAATGGGGTAATTGAAGTCACCCATGAATATAGTACTGGTTTTGATGTAGAGTGTTTCCAATATGTTTAAATACATGGTATGAGTTTTCTTGGTCATAGAGGAGTACGTATGGCTTGCAAGGAAGTGGTATTGGACTTTGCCTATGGAGATTTGAACATGGAAAATCTCAAGTGCATTGTCCTGTATAGCCAGCCTTGAGGTATATTTATTTTTGATGTAAATCGAGACACCTCCACCTTTAGTCCCTGACTGTGTAGTAGTTGATCTAAATATGTGGCAGGCATTATAACCTTGCAGTGTTAATGTGCTCCCCACACTTTCAACCATGTCTCAGTGACAGCACAGATGTCAGCATTCTTTAAGGTGAAGAGAGCTTCTAGGGAGTGGGGTTTTTTTTTTGTTGTTTGTTTAGACTCCTAGCATTGAACAGTAACACCTTTATATTTTCTTGGTTTTAATTTGCTGTGTCTTTCAGAAGTACTTTCAGTTTGGCATTACCTAAAAAAGGCACTATGAGACAGGACAATGTTTTAGCCAATATCACAAGAGACCCATCTGTGATCTCTTTTCTGGTTTAAATATGCAGTTAAAAGCAGAATGCAAGTAAAACAGTATAAATAAAATGAATCACAAAAGAGGAAATAGAACACAATAAATCAACACAAAATACAAGAAAGCAAAACAAAAAAACAAACCTTTTCTTCACAGCAAGTTGTGACAGATTATGTGTGAGCTTTTCTAGTAAAGCCTTGGAATGTTTTATTTTAACCACAGTAAAGTTTTAACTCACAGTAAACTCTAGGTGTTATAATAGATGACAGTCTGAAATGTGATCAGAATATACTGCAAACCATTAAATCTACACACCAGAAACTAGGCTGTCTTTATAGGATCAATGGATTCCTTGCAGATACTTCAAGAAAAACTCTAGCCACCTCCTTCTTATTGCCAACTGCCTTATACACTGCTCCTATCCTAACAAACTTAAATAATACTCAAAGAAAGAAACTTGCCTCCTGATACAATAAAATAGCTAACTTTGCCACCAGTCTCCCTCATAGGACCTACCATTGTAATAGCTTAAAGTAATTCAACTGACTTGAACTACAAGGAAGTGGTATTGGACTTTGCCTATGGAGATTTGAACATGGAAAATCTCAAGTGCATTGTCCTGTATAGCCAGCCTTGAGGTATATTTATTTTTGATGTAAATCGAGACACCTCCACCTTTAGTCCCTGACTGTGTAGTAGTTGATCTAAATATGTGGCAGGCATTATAACCTTGCAGTGTTAATGTGCTCCCCACACTTTCAACCATGTCTCAGTGACATCACAGATGTCAGCATTCTTTAAGGTGAAGAGAGCTTCTAGGGAGTGGTTTTTTTTTTGTTGTTTGTTTAGACTCCTAGCATTGAACAGTAACACCTTTATATTTTCTTGGTTTTAATTTGCTGTGTCTTTCAGAAGTACTTTCAGTTTGGCATTACCTAAAAAAGGCTCTATGAGACAGGACAATGTTTTAGCCAATATCACAAGAGACCCATCTGTGATCTCTTTTCTGGTTTAAATATGCAGTTAAAAGCAGAATGCAAGTAAAACAGTATAAATAAAATGAATCACAAAATAGGAAATAGAACACAATAAATCAACACAAAATACAAGAAAGCAAAACAAAAAAACAAACCTTTTCTTCACAGCAAGTTGTGACAGATTATGTGTGAGCTTTTCTAGTAAAGCCTTGGAATGTTTTATTTTAACCACAGTAAAGTTTTAACTCACAGTAAACTCTAGGTGTTATAATAGATGACAGTCTGAAATGTGATCAGAATATACTGCAAACCATTAAATCTACACACCAGAAACTAGGCTGTCTTTATAGGATCAATGGATTCCTTGCAGATACTTCAAGAAAAACTCTAGCCACCTCCTTCTTATTGCCAACTGCCTTATACACTGCTCCTATCCTAACAAACTTAAATAATACTCAAAGAAAGAAACTTGCCTCCTGATACAATAAAATAGCTAACTTTGCCACCAGTCTCCCTCATAGGACCTACCATTGTAATAGCTTAAAGTAATTCAACTGACTTGAACTACACAACTACCTACATAGGACCCACCATTGTCATAGCTTAAAGCAATTCAACTGACTTGAACTACACAACTACCTAACATATTCACAACTAACTACAGAACACATTTCTTCATCATCCAGAAAAATGCCCTGCTCTACAAAACTTATTTCTGCCCTACTGTACAGCAAAGGATCTATACTCTAGTAACAAATTCTTAGTACTTACAAATAAGCCAAATGTTGTAGGGGACTTGCTCTACTTCCAATACATTGCTAAACTCTGGAATAGTATCCCCACATAAATACAACTATCTGACAAACTCAATAGTTTTAAACAACTGCTTAAATAAAATTTTAACCAATCCCAGTCCTACACAAAAGGTTTAAGACTTTGTGTTCATTGTATGATACTCTCCATATACTCTCCTTAAACAGAATGCTCTCAACCTCTCTCTCTCTGAAATGATAAAACAATTTGTATACATAATAATGCAAAACCAGATGATGATGCAGGCAAATGGATTCTTCAGCAATAAAATGAAAGTACAAAAAGTAAAAAGAGAAGGCTCCAGACTACGGCACATAACATCTTAAAATCTTTAATGAACAGAGTAGAAGGTGAATGCTTTCGCAGCTATGAGCTGCTTCGTCAGACAATTATCACAGATAATCATCAACTATTTAAATCAACATCAACCAATGGAACCATTTATACCAACTAATAGAATGATTTTAACAGATAATATAATAGAGTTAAAAACTTTTACACGTAATTTAATGTTGAAAATTCAGTTTGGGAAAGACATAGCACCATCTAATGGTTTAAAGGTGTTTAGAAAAAACAGCACATATATACCTAAAAGTAATAATGTGGTTGTAACATTTGAAAAAGCATGTTTAAAAGACATTTACAAACTGTATGATAGAGCAAGGACTAAGCATTCTGTGAATTTGAAGAAGATAAAAGAAAAAGGCGACTGAAGTAGAGGAAACATTATGAAACAAGTAGTTAAAATGTATAATTCTGATATTTTCTCACCTTGGTTGTTTTTCAGCTTGAACATATACTCACTAAACGTCACTATATTCACACAAACATAGCCATCTCTGGATTTGAACCACAGGACACAAAGGCATTCACAAGACACAGTTCAAATTATCATCCTATATGCCATACAAATTAAACTGTGAAGATAAAAAAGAGGTTACCTATACTCTGTATGTAACATAGTATCAACTGACATCATAGGTGAACAGAAAAAAATCCATGACTTTTATACTTGTATAATTTGCAGTTATATGTGTAGATGTTTGTGATAATGGCAACAGGGAAGATAATTTTTTTCACACAATATAAACTAAAAAATTGAACACTGCACCTCTTTGCTTATTTTTATTTTGTGAACATTCTCAGGTTTATGCTTCTGTTATGTGCTCTGCCTGACAGTTGATATATGTTTCAATGAGTAATCTACTTCCTTACAATTGCAGACACAATTGAATTGAGAGACGGAAACTTTTGTATAAACAATTCAAATCAGTATCAGGAATGTTTCACTTCTAAATCAGTCAGTGGTAGTCACAACATTTCCTGTCAATAATTTCTCCCTCATGTATCCTGATTAATACTGCAGTTGGAATAATTGTTCACACTTGCAAGTACATAACAAGTAACACTTTTCAGTGCTCATCATTGCAGAGGTAGAGCATGTGCATGCAGTTGTGTAGGTCCTCAAACCATGTTTCCATTCCATGCATTAAGTGCAGATTTTGGAATTCATAAATTCTAATGCATTCACACCTCATTTGCATATTCACAGGGCTAAATCTGCAGTATATCAAGATAATCATGTAGTCAAGGAAATGTGTATTATGGTAGGACAGAATGTTTAGCCACAGAGCTGCATACTGCTAATTACTTACAAAATATGTTTATATTATCAAAACTAACTTGATGAAAGATTAGTTGCTGTTTTTTACAAAATGCTATATTTCAACCTTACTGATGAATTGCATTTCACAATATACCCATAGCTTACTGTATGCATTGTTTGTCCTTGCTGGTGACATAGGCATGGGTATCAGTTATTTGTTACATTACAAAAGTTTGTGAAGAATGTAACATGACATTATGAAACATTTTCTACACCCATCTAACAAGTTATTTCAGAAGAGTTTTGTATCACATTCTAGCAAGGTTAGTGGTTTCACATTTGTAGCCCATAAATGTATAAGACTTTGATATATAATTGCATACATGTGGACATACAAAAACACTTTGAGCCATTTGTACTGTACTGGAAAAATGTACATTGTTTTATTTAATGGAGCAATGTAGTACTCAGTTACATAGCTGTTGTCCTACTTATGTGACATGTACACATGCTTTTCCTTTCCTTTTCTTTCATTTTTTTAGTGGAGGGAGGTTGTATTTATTTGGGTGTATTAATATTTAGCTTTAATTTTTTTAATTATTTTGTACATTGATGCTGGTTCTGACATGAAGGGCAACACAAATGGGTATGCTGCAGAGCATTCAAGGCAATAGATTTCAATAATTCACATTTACTTTATTAGTGTTCAGCTTGCCCTCATGAATTCTCCCCACCACCCTGTGCTAATTATGGTTGATTGTGCACCAGCCTTTGCACATTTTTAATGTAATTACAGATCCATATATGTGTGGGAAACTTAAATGCTTGATGCATATTATTCTGCAAAGTCAGTAGGTGGATATTGCAGACATCGTAGACATACAGTATTACTGACATTACTGTACTCATCTTAGAGACATATAACTATTTGCAAATGGAGATAAGCAGTTGGCTTGTTTTTTTTTTTTTCAAACAGGTTCTACACTTATGTTATAAAAGAAATACTAGCGAGCCAACACACAGCCAGGTTAAAACATTAAACGTTTATTATCTGGTAAGCACTTTCGCAACTCTTAGTTGCTTCTTCAGACCATTAAAATCACATTGAAAACACAGCCTTATATACTTAAAACAGCTAAACAATATATCCAATAAACTGCAAAAAACAATTTAAATTAAAATTAACTGCCCATAATTACTGAACATAGTCTCCTAACCAACCAATCACATAAAGTTATGCAAAATCTTGTCATATTGGAATCAGGACCTAAAATCTAACATCCAATCAATCAACTAAATGTACAGTATCACGACTGGTTAGAAGTACACTAGATGGATATGTTAAACATGATAGAATTGGGTAGTGTCCGGTGTGCACTTAGGCATATGTGATTATGCTTGCCAACAAACCAGATCTTAACTAAATTCACATAATAACAAAGAACAATATTGTTTCGATCCTAACCATATTAGAACACTTCTTATTAACCAAATAAATCTCACTAATGGAATATTTATGTAGTAACTGTCCCATTCCAAATATTAAACCACCTTTGTATCAAAAGGTTCTAAAAATGCTTATGAACTGATCACCTTATCGTTTCACTTAAAACAGTGATTAACAAATAAGAGCAAAGGGATTTATCAAAGCCAAAACAATATCTAGACTTTAATCAGCCTATTGCTGTCTCAGATATCCAAAGACAACCTATTAACATGTTACTGGGTCAATCAAAATGGCCTGAAGGCAATCTATGTAACAAATTGTCAAGAAGCCACTTGACAATAACTGTTAGTGTTATGGCACCTTTTAAGTATCTGCTAAGTGATAGTTCCACATACTATCATAATCATATACAACACTTACAGTTAATAACCGCATAGACTAATAATGAATGTCTTACAACCAATAGACATTTGTGATACCTCTATTCAGCCAATCGCCATACTAAACAAGTGATTGGTTAAAACATTTTTTTTATCAAATTTCCATTGGTTATAGAGACTCCTCCAATTAGATGTACCTTTTTGGGAAATCACCCTATCAAAGTCACTCAAATCCAATGCATAAAAGACATACACTTCTGCAAAATTTCATTGAGACTTAAGATAACTACAGTACCAAAATGGATATCTATAGGCAACCTGTTATCAAGTTACTAAAACGATCAAACGGCCCAAAATGAATTTATGTAACAGATTGTCAAGAAGCCACTCGATGATAATTGTTAGCATTATGACACCTTCTTAAGTATTTTCTTAGTTATATTCCAGCTTACTGTCATGATCATATGCAAAGCTTCCAACTGAGAACTGCATACACCAATGATGAATATCTTACAACCAGCAGGCACTCATTATCCCTCTCTTCAGCCAATCACCATACTAAACAAGTGATTGGTTAAGAAATTTTATATCAGATTTCTATTGGTTGTAAAGTTTCCTCCAATTGGATATACCTTTTTGGGAAATCAACCTATCAGAGTCACACAGGTCCAATGCATAAAAGGCATACACTTCTGCAAAATTGCATTAAGACATAGGATAACTACAGTACCAAAACATGTCCAAAACACTCAGCACAACCACAAGCACCAGATCTTATGGAAATAAATATTAAAAAACGTTAAGATAGATGTTAATGCCATTATCATGAATCCTACTAAACAATCTAAAGGTGTTTGTAAAATAATTATGTTCTTGTTCCTCTTAAAACAGAGATAACAATTAACAAACAAATAATTATATCAGAGCCAAAACACTACCAAAACATTGATTAGCTTATAGTTGCCTCACATGTCTAGAGGCACTCTATCATTAGGTCATTGAACTAATCAGATGGCCACAACTAATAACTGCATGGACCAAAGATAAATATCTTGAAGCCAATAGACACTGATTATGTCTCTACTCAGCCAATCACTATACTAAACAGGCATTTGGTTAAAAAGTTTTATTTCAGATTGCTATTAGTTGCTGAATATACTCCAATCAAATGCACTTATTTGAGAAATCTGCCTATCAGACTCATTCAGGCCCAGTACATAAAAACATGTACTTTTGTGAGGATCCATTAAAATAGAACATGACTACAATATCAAAACATACTTTAAGCACCTACTAAAATCACAGACACCAAATCTCATAGAAATGAGCATCCAGATAAATCCAAAAGCATCAACATCTTTGTCTATAAAGCCTGTTATGCATTCCAGGCATTCAAAACTTCATTGATCTCAACACTAAAACTCATCATCTGCACTGGCGGAGTGAAGGGCAACACTTGATAATTAAACATATCACTTCTCAGCAAAGAACCATCAACCTACTAACATGGAAAACCACATCATGGATATCGGCTCACCAAAAGTTTAACATCCAAGAACTGATCATGATCACTGACAATAAGAAAAGGCCCAAAAACCAAGGCAACACATTCACCAATGGCATTTAACCATATAAACTAGTAGTCAAGTAGTTATTAAAGAAGACTATATGTCAGTATAGACTGATCACTTCAGTCTTCAGTCTTCATCTACAGGGAGGAACGTGATTTAAAATAACACAATAATGTGCTTTTACAGTACTAACATTTTTATATACAAAAGCATCATCTTCCTTAGTGAAAGATAATACTCTACACTGAAAACTTATTAAAAATGGAATAATAAATAAAAACACTTCCAATATAGCATATTGTTAGATACAGATGTAATCATAACTATTAATTGTTACTTATGCTCACTGTCAACAGGGCAGTTCTTTAGTGATACTCCTTCATTGTTATACTTCTAAGGTGCAATACAACTTCCTTCACTATTACATTTATAATATGCTTTACAACATTCTTATTCTATTATGTAGGAAGACTTAAAATACCTATAATTTAAACAATATTCTTACTTTAAGTATAGGTTTCAGAGGGATATTGCCATTAAAGCCTTTTTCTCCATCTGCATGTAATTTGATGATCCACCTGGTTTCATGGGTCTCCGTAAGGTTTCTTATATCACCCAAACATTGGTTGTTATATAAAACTTTTGTAACCATAAAGTTAAATTTATGATCTGATGTAGTATTTTGTATATGTTTAAACAGGGCATTGGTGTTGTCACTATTTCTAATGCTATATAGGTGTTCTCTAATTCTGTCTCTCAGGTGCCTGTTAGTTTTTCCTGCATACAGTGACTCACATGAAATGCATTGTACTAAATATATAATACTAGTAGTGTTACAGTCTGCCTCTACTTTAAACTTATACTCTCTCTTAGTAATAGGATGTACAAAAATGTCTGTACTGTTTATATAAGGGCAGTAAGGACATTTGCCCCATGGATGGGTTTTCATTTGTGCGTTTATATCACGTCCAGTTCATAGGTTCATAGGTAGGTCCTAGGCTATCGGCCCTAGGGCCTATGCAAGCCTAGCCAAAATGGTACCCTGGCTTTCGCCACCCAAGAATATTATTTTCCTGTGGCCTGTTGAGTAGAGCCACAGAGGTGATCCCTAGGGTGAATTTCCTATTTCCCATCCAATCATCAAGATTTTTCTTGAAGAGTGCTAATGAGAAGATTTGTTTGATATAGATAGGTAGTTTGTTCCAGAGTATGGGAAGCCTCTGGGACAGGAATCTATCCCTCCAGCATGTTCTGTTTTTTGTGGTGACAAAGTTTAGGTCTCTAGAGCATGTAGCTCAGAGAAATTGGGATTTCTTTAAGTGGAGCATGTCCAACAGCTCTGGGTTTGACATAGCTTTGTATGTTAGGCAGAGATTGCCTCTGAGTAGGCGATATGCTACGGAGTAAAGCTGGAGTTTTTTGAGATGGTCTGCATAGGGCATCTGTTTGAGGCTGGTAATCCTCTTTGTGAGGTATTTCTGCAGCCTTTCCAGTTGTTGTTTAAGATGTCTTGTGAGGTACATACCAAAAGGGGCATTGTACTCTATAATGGGTCTAATGAGTGATGGGTAGAGGGGAACAATGATCTCTTTTTTCTTGGATGAGAAACCTTTTGTGATGAGGTGTGCCACATAGAAGGATTTCCTGACTACTGTGGTGACGTGATTATCAAAGGAGAGATTACTGTCCACCTGTGTCCCAAGGTCTCTTATCACACTTTCGGTGATAAGTAGACTACCACCTATGTGGTAGCTCATGGGTACAGAGTTCTTACCAAAGGGGATGACAATGCACTTTTTGGCACTGAGCTTGAGGCCATGGCTTTGACACCAGGCATCTGTCTCAGTGAGGCCCTTTTGTAGGATGTCCACATCATTAAGAGTTTCAATTATGGTTTCTAGTTTGCAGTCATATGTGAACTTCATTAGCCAAAGACCTTCTGTGTTAGCCTATCCTTCAGAAAAGTAGATACCAAACAGGAGAGGACTCAGGACTGAACCCTGTGGTACTCCACTTGTCACTGGTCTGAAGTCGGATTTGGAGTCTGCTACTTTCACAATGTGAGTTTTGTCAGTGTGCCAATTGGCAACCCATCTTGTGACATATGGATTTATACTTAGTTTAGTGAGTTTATCTATAATTCCAGAGTGGGGGGATGGTGTCAAAAGCCTTCATGAGATCTAGATAGGCTGTGTGAACCACCTTACCCTCATCTACGGCTTTGGTGACTGCTTCAAAGAAGTCAATCAGGTTTGGAGACATCATCTGCCTTTTACAAACTCAAACTGGGTGGGGTCCAGAGTTTGGAGATTACCAATGTCTTTGTTTATAAGTTCAATGATGATACATTCCATGGCCTTGCAGACCAGGCTCATTCGGATAATGGGGCGGTAGTTCCCGGGGGTCCCTGGTGGCTCCCACTTTGTGGAGTGGGATAACCGTCACTGTGCACCATTCAGTGGGCACAAAGCCTGAGATGAGGCTATGACTGAACATGGTGCTTAGGTGGGGTGCCAATTCATTCTATAGTTCATGTAGAACGCAGCCTGGGATGTTGTCAGGTCCCATGGATGCTGTGTTCTTGGCTTTGGAAAGTGTGGCTTTTACCTGTGCAGCCGTGATTACAGGAACTTTGCATTCTTCCAGTATAGAGATGGACTCTTTAGGGGGTGGGGGTGTAAAGTTAGCACTGAACCTATCTGCCAGGATGTTGGCAATATCAGTTGGTTCTGTATAATTAGTGCCATTGTGCTGTAACTCAGAGCAGATCTGATTGTTGCCATTGAGATTAGTGACATAGCTATAGAATCCTTCGTGGTTGTCTTTAGAATCAGTGGCAGTTTTCTTTTCATAACTAGCTTTGGAGGATTTTATGAGGGATCTCAGCTTCTTACTGAGGCTGACCAGGGAGTTCTTCCAGTCATGGGATTTTACTCTTTTTTGCAACAGTTTCTTTCTTCTGTTGTAGAGTTTGTTTATGGCAGGGGACCACCAGATTTGGTTCTGTTAGATATAGCATGATACATGCACTTGTGTAAGTGCTTATAAAGTGTATTTGTGTAGGAGTCAGCAGTCGTACCTCTATTGTCCGTCTGCATTGGTGTCGTGAAGTTTGCCACTTCTGTCTTAAGAAGTGTGAAGTTTGCTTTGGAGAAATTTTTTATGGTGGCTTCCCTAATGGGGGGTGGAGGCAGGATGTGGATGGGCGGATTAGCATGTGGTCGGATCTGACCAATGAGGAATTGACATCTGGTGTGGAACACTGGTCATCCATGTTGGTAATGACCAGGTCTAGGATATTGCTGCCCCTGGTGGGGGTGTGGATAAGTTGATCCAAGCTGTTGGAATTTATGATTTCCAGAAAACGTTGAGCAAAAGAGTTGGTACATGAGTAGTTTTCCCATTTAATGGTGGGATAGTTGAAATCGCCCATTATTAGGGTGTTGGGTCGTACCCTAATATTTTCCAGTGTATCAGGAAATGAGGAGTGGGAATCCTGGGGCATGGTGGGGGATCAGTAGCAAGTTACAATTTGGATTGCGGTCTTGCCCAGAGTTAGTTGAACTTGGATAATCTTGCATGCATTACGCTGAGCAACTAGCCTGGAGGTGCAGATATCCTTAATGAATATGAACACACCTCCACCTTTAGTGTTTCGGTCCAGGTTAGGTGGCCAAAAGGTGTGGTATGAATTATAGCCTGGTAATGCAGGGGTGCTCTCTTGAGCCTTGAACCAGGTCTCTGTCATTGCACGGATGTTGATGTTCTCCATTTTAAGGAGTGCCTTGAGTGAATGCATTTTGAGGTTTAGACATCTAGCCCTGAGTAGCATTACCCTCAGACTTTGCTTGCTTGTACCTGTTACGGTGGTGAATTTGTCATTTGAACCTTGCCTAAAAAAGGCACTATAGAGGTGGCAAGAGCCTTAGCCAGTATCCAGAATCCCAAGGGCAACAGGAGCAGGCCATCTCTGGCAAAGCATCATGGTCTGTTGATCATGTCATCCCAGGCAGACAAGATACTGGATCCCCTTAGAATGACACCTGAAGCTTAGCCAATTGTTGAAGTCAATCATTTTGTCCTTGTACTGTGATATCATTCCAGGTGATGGCAAGATGCTACTCAGGGCTAGGGTCATACCTGCCTGGGCTACAAGGTCGGAGATCTCCTCCATGTCTCTTTTCATGTAGTCCAGGGAGGTACATCACAGGTCATTCACACCAACATGGACAATGACAGAGTCATATTTGTACTTGTTGTGGAGTGACCTAAGTGTGTGGCACCTGACAGGCAGCTGACAGTAACTTTCTCCTTGTTTAGCCTGGTGAATGGAACATCAGAGTGCCTGACTATAGAGTCACCTATGACTAGAGTGTTGGGTATGTTGTTATGCCTTATGGGCTGTGGTTGAGTGGCACACTGAGTTTGTGGGCTATATGTCATTTGGGTTGTGTTGGGGGTGGCGGTTGCATGTTTTTCTGCTTTAGAGGTCTCTGTTGCTTGAGCAGATTTTTATTGAGATCCTCCGCGAATGTAGGTGTGTGTTTTGTGTTGCTATGTGTGTGTTTTGGTGGTGTAGGTTTTGAGGGACTATGTGATGAGTGTGTTGTGGTGCAAGTGTTTACCTTCTCCTCTTGACTGTCTAGTTCAGTCTTGGGTGAAGAGAGCTTTGCTTCCAGTTTGGCTATATAAGTGCATCTCTCACAGGTTGTAGTGTTGTGTGATAGGAGGAGAGGTTTGTCTGTGTACATGAGGCAATTTCTGCATTGCCCCAAGATGCCCAGATACATCAGGTAGACATCAGAAAACACCGGGGACTGACACTTAGATATGCCTGGATAGATGCTTATTTATTAAGTACTAAAAATTGTTTTCCTCTAGACAAGTGAGGAAAGTGGTGTGCTATAGTAATTTGTAGCTTATTTACTGCTTATAATGAGTTCTGAACAAGTGCTGAGCTCAAAGAAACAGATTTTAGTGCTAAAACTAAACAAAATGGCTAGTTCTAAGGGAAAATTTGAAGAGCAGACTTTATGGCTTTGGGAATACTTTAACCCTAGCTAAGTGGCGATGCATAAAGTGCATTTAGCAAATGAGCAAACTGATTTAAGCAAATTAACCAATAAAAAGATAAAAACTGAGCCCTGTTCCAGTAGTCTTCGATCAGACAAGTTCTAACTGCACACTCCTGCCACTAGGGTGCAGGGAAACTTTCTCCAAAAAAGATGGTCTGGATTAGTGCTCAAGTTATACAAACAAAGCTAGATTCAACATGCCTGAATCTAGTTTATGCTACAGCAAACAAGGAGCACTGATTTCAGAAAGAAACATTTCAAACAAGCAGGTGCAATAATCCTTTAACCAGAAATTCCCATCTCAGAAGGGCAGAATCTAAACACTCCTCCCACAAGAGTGCAGACCACAAACCTTCTTAATGTAAAATAACTGGCCTGAAGCCCAAGTGCTTAAACCAGAACTAATACACTTTTAGAATAACAGATACTGAGCCTTCAGTCAGCAATTCCTAATTTAGAAGGATGTAAGCTACCTGTCCTGCCACAACAGTGCAGACCACAAACCTTCTTAATGTAAAACAACTGGTCTGAAGCCCAAGTGCTTAAACTGAAATGCTTAGAATAACAGTTACAATTGAATCAGGCTACCACCAAGCAGTAATAAATTCAGCAGAATAAATACACTTGAGTACTTTTAAGAAGAGGCAAAAGCAAAATGAAGTGCAATTTTTTAGTAAAGTGCAAGGAGAGAGGAAGGAGGAGCAGAAGAAAAATTCAAGGGTAAGAACCTAAGTGGGTTGGCCTTCTCAAATGTTCTCTCTGTATTAAGTAGAATGGACACCAGACTGGGAGGGGTGTCTCAGATCAAATTTACAGCAGGGACAGGCAACTGCAAAGCCACCAACTATAACAACTCTACAAGAATAGGGTGGGAGGGAGGGGAAAAAACTGTTTCAGGACAGATGAGAAACATAAAATAATACCAGAAAATATATAAAATAATTCAGTCAGGCAAACAATAATTCAGTCAGGCAAAATTAAGACAATGCAGTACTCTGAAAGGTTGAAATCATAATTCTATGACATAAGATTCTTTTAACAGATTTTTTTGTTTTTATATCTTACCTGTAGTTTATCTCCTACGACTTCCTTAATTCTATCATCACTAGTCAAAATATTCCAATGCTTTTGTATAATACTGATGACATTTCTTACAGTATTAGTGTAAGACATACTCATCTTAACTTTTCCATTATCTTAGCATCTTACATGTGATCCAATTTCACATTTTTCTTAAAAATAAGGTTTTACTGTTGTTGTTCTTAAAGTATGTACTTTGTCCAAAGTTTCATTATATACCCTAGTCATTAAATTGTCATTTAATCTATCCATCTCTTTATGGTATTCCTTTATATCTGGGTTCAACCTTGATATTCTCATACCTTAGCATCTAACTATATTAGAAAACATGTGTCTGGGGTGCATACTTTTACGATGTAATAGTTTGTTATGATAGCATTGTTTCCTGTGTATTCCTGAATTAAGGTTCCCTTCCTTGATTTCTATGTGTACAGCTAAGACGTCAATAGCTTGAAGAGATGATTTAATATCAAATTTAGGATATCTGGTAATACTTTGTATATATTTGTCAAAACCATGGAAGGCTTCTTCTCTCCCTGTCCGCAATAGAAATATGTCATCGACAAAATGTCGATAGATGGGTATGAATCTACTATAGTTAGAGTTCTCTAAAACGTATTGCTTCTCCCATAAAACCATCGCCATATTGGCATAGCTATTGGCACATGCTACACCATCTAATTGTAAATAGTATTTCCATTAAATACAAAAGCATTATTAGACAAAATTATATTCATATAAGTGGTTATTCTTTGGATGAGATTATCATAGCTACTATATTGTTGTAAATATCTAATGATAGATCTAGCTCTGTCTTCATTTGGAATTATGGTAAATAATGACCTTACATCCATAGTGATAAGATACATAGTACTTATATCCTGTCTATTACTTTCAAACTGGTATAAATTCTGCAAGAATTGTTTCTTATCCCTAAGAATATATTGAGTAGTCTTTAATACTGGATGTAAATGCATCTCTATATAAATTGAAAATGTCTCCATGAGATAACCAGCCCTATCTACTATAGGTTTTAAGGGCAGTTTTATAGGATCCTTATGTATTTTAGGGATTCCTTGAATAACTGGTATGGTGTTCTGCCTTAAAATATTCAGCTAGTTCTACTGTTATTTCCCTTAAGGCTACCAATTCATTTATCATTTGCTGTATATTCTTCTGTATATTCTTTATATATTGCAATGTGATCGATTTATATGTAGTTATATCCATCAACATATCCATCATAGTTTGGTCATAATAAGCTGTACCTATAACTACTGTGGGGCCACCTTTATCAGCAGGTTTAATTACTATGTATCTATTATCATGTAATAAATTTAAGGTTTTCCTTTCATTACATGTAATGTTTTTATACCTGCTGATCTTCTTATCTCTTTTTTGTTGTTGTTGTTGTGTCTTTCGGCTTTTCCCGGTTAGGGGTCGCCACAGTGGAACTCCGGTCCGCTAATGATTGGCAGTAGATTTATACATGCCGAGTTGCTGGCCCTGATGCACAACCTTCAACGAAGGTACGTCCATTCACGCATGTCTCCACACAGAAGACGCTATAGCTGATAATCGAACGGGACAATGTCTTACTGTGATTGTTGTATAAATCATAGATTTCATTAGTTCAAATTTTTAAGAAGGCATCTAGCAATGAATGTAGCACTGGAATCACCATGCCAGGTTTTTATGGTTTGCTATCAAAATGTTGAAATTCATTTGGTCTAACATTCATATGACTGACCCATATGGTCGACACATGAATATGAAGTAGCTCATTTGGTTGACAGGAAGTGTATGCAAATTACCTGTCGACATTATATTGCAAACAGGGTAAGGATTTTCCCTTGTCTGCAATGTTGTGCAATCTCAGAGTTGTAATATATAAGTAGCAGGGGGTGTGGGGGGGCACACTAGTGTTAGTTTGCAGGTGTTTTCGACCATTTAAATTTAGATGTGTTTTTTTTGGTATTTTGAACATTCAGTGTAATGACGTTCGACATTATGAACATTGACCATGTGAATTTCAACATTTTGATAGTAAACTGTCGACATTATGAACGTTGACCATGTGAATTTCAACATTTTGATAGTAAACCATTTTTTATACATGGTTATATTACTTTGTGAAGTCCCATAATTGATCCTAAACATAACATTACATAACAATTTCAAATCAAGTATAACATCAGCTATATCTGGTGGTTGAGAAGGTATAAAAGATAGTCCTTTTTCTAAAATTGAAAGTACATTTGATGTAAGTTGATGTTTAGATATATTCCATACTAATGACTTTTCCCCATGTTCCACATTCTTTTTTTTTTTCAAAATATTTTATTGTTTTCCAAGAAAAGCAAAAGACAACAAATGACAAACATTATTCTCATTCTAAGACAAATTATTAACAAACAAGGTAAAAACTATTTACAATATACACATAGGCCTGAAGCAAAACTGCAGATGACAATTAAAATACACAAGTTCTTTAGTATAAGTATCAGTTCAGAAAGAGTGGTGGTCCATTTGTAAAGTCTCAATAAGTGCTAAAACTTTTGCCCAAGGATTATTAACAAATGTTTTTGGCTAGATTCTAAGTTCTTTGGTCTTAGTTGCTTTGATTGTCTTCCACATTCTTTTGATAGTCTGAGTGACACCATTGCCGCTTGTTTATTTTCTCTTTTCTCCTTCTCGACTTCTCGAACGACTCCAATATTTTCATTCCTTCTTGTTTATTGGTAGTGGTAATTTCAAAAAAAGCTGTTCAGCTTGAATAGATGTAGTAGGCCTGAAGTCTTTTGGTCTCACTACTGGTTGTTCCTGCAATATGAAGGGAGATTTTGAGACTCTCTCTCTTGTCTCATATCTCTCTGTTGTAACATCGAGAGGAGGCTCTTCACTCATTCGATTTTGTCCATTACCTATCTCCTCGATCATCACCAATGTAATATTAGTGGGTTTATCACAAGTTGACATGTTCTTATTAGACATATTGTCATTCTTGGTCATATCGATTCTTATTCCTTGTACCCTGGCCCATGTAAATACATGACCATTCTTAAAATCACATGTGTCTCTAGCTATCTTTTTGCTTTAATTTGAAATAGCTTTTTCTCAAACAAGGTTACTATATCCATTAACTCTGTAATTCTACTGTCAACAAGCTTATGTAGAAATTGATCATACCGATTAGATTGACATGCTGTTATATACTTTCTTCCGACATAAACTTTATCAGCAGCTTCATATAGCTATTACTGGCATCCAGGTTTATTTGTTGCCATGATTTTAATAGTTCAGTGTGGTGTTCACCATAGCTAGGCATATTGAGGACACACAGTCCTCTAGGTACAACTTGGAACTTAAGGCATGCCTCCAAATGCAGTCCTTGTATCTGGTATCTCTTGTATCTATACAAATCTTCTTCCAATTTATACATGTCATTCTTAAATGAATCAAAGGCTATACTTTCAGTATGTTCAGCATGTTTCTGTCACATAGTGGTGAAGTATAACAGAGGATTATCTTCTTATCTTAACATATCATTAAGCCATTTGGAAATTTTCCCATTCCATTCTACTTCTCTGTTGGTATTTGACAGTATTTAGGTTGTGCGTATATACACAATTTTTTTGACATATTTGAGATATTCACAGCTCTTATAAATAATACACAAAAAGGATCTGCTTTGGACTCCCCTCCTCACTATGAGAAAATAGCGTCAGGATCATGGGTATGTATATATTTTAGTTTTCTAGTTATTTTCACTACAGAACATACGCAGCATCATGTGGTAAGACATTTAAACGTGAAGTGGGAGTATAATATACATCCTTAGATTTTATTTTATTTTAGAACGAGTATCAAATAATACACAAAAGGATCTGTTTTGGATTCCCTCCCCCATTATGAGTAAATAGCGTTAGGAATATGGATATGCGTATATTTCAGTTTTTATTTTCACTACAGAACATACATAGCATTATGTGGTAAGATATTCCAACAGTGTAGTGGGAGTATAATATACGCCCTTAGGTTTTATTTCAGAACGAGTATTAAATAACTACATCTGAGTCTATTTTTAAGAAACTCAAGGCTGTCAATTTTAAGCTTGCGGCCTTATGTACTTTTCATATGTGGATTTTTTAGGCGCATTAGCTTGTGATTTACACTCAACATTGTGATGAATTATTTCATTTGATATTTATTATATTTATTACACTTCATAGCATATGACACTCTCATAACCTTAAATAAGTGCGTTCCACTGATTCATAGATATATAGGCTATCTCGTTTAGAAATACGAAGTCCTTTTGATAGAGAGACAGATTTTCAGCTGGTTTATAGACTATCCTTGAGCTTAGTTGCACTAGCATATCTGAGGAAAGACACTAACTTGACCCCCTTGTTATTTGCTGATATTGAAGCACTATTCATTTAGGTTAGGAGATGGGGCTGATATATGCCCTGATGCTTCAACAAGCTATACATTTGATCTAAACAATACTTTTTAATAGTATTTAGTAGTTTTTATTGCATTGTTTTAGCTCCACTGACGAAGAGACAGTACAATTATTAGCAATTTATATATCATATGTATTTATACACACTTGACACTGGATAGACGTTATGCAACATGGATCGGATGCATCTTAGTTTCCTTCTATGCCCTAGGTACATCCAGCTGCTAGTAGTAATTACAGTCTGGACCCATAGCAATCACTGGGCCGATTGTAAGAGGTTCAGTGAACATGTTTCTCCGGTCTATACAGGAGTACACAGGAGTGTTAGTGCAGATGCAATTCGCTTAGTTGTGTCAACAGTTGATGACACAATACCATGGTATTTATTGCATTTTATTTTATTTATTATTAATTTACTGCAGATTATTTTATTTATTCTTTCATCGCACTTTATTCTATTTGCAGTGTTTGCTTTAGATCCATTAGATAGACCTGTATTGTAAGTATCATCATTCAACACTTGTAACAAGCTAAAGCTTTGAGATGATGCACCAAGTGACATTTACTGATGCGTTACAATAAGATATTATTCTGCATTAGACAAAGGATGTAGGTAGACTTAGTTAAGAGTCATGTATATGTATATATACATATATACATTTTTATATATATAGGTTTATTAATTTTGCACCATCGGATGAAGCTGAATTAATTTTATTTATTTGCTTTGATTCTAATTTGTTTTGATCGATTTTAACTGTATCATGCTCTAAAGTTTTAATAGTTTTAATAATAGTAATATGATGAGTTTTTAATAATACATGGAATATTGCGTTAGCACATCACTACACAGTGATCCGATACAAGATTTATCAGCAAGCATTACATAGCTACAACAGTGGTTGAAGTTGTTTTGTTTTGGCTTATGGTTGAACCACTGTTTGCAGTGTTTGGCCATGACTAGGTTAATGAATCATTCAGCTTAATTATGCACTTAATTAATCTTTTAATTGTATAATGAAGGGTGTAATGATTTGATCAGCTGATACTGTTTTAGTATATAAACCCTGTATGTACACAAGTAATTGTATCTGAAGAAGCTTGCTAGCGGCAAGCGAAAGCGCTTATTCATTTTTATTCATTCATTGGAATAAAGTTCTTCATTGAAAAGGTGTCTCGTGGTGTATCCTGACTAGTTGCTTCTGGTGGATGGTTATATTACTTTGTGAAGTCCCATAATTGATCCTAAACATAACATTACATAACAATTTCAAATCAAGTATAACATCAGCTATATCTGGTGGTTGAGAAGGTATAAAAGATAGTCCTTTTTCTAAAATTGAAAGTACATTTGATGTAAGTTGATGTTTAGATATATTCCATACTAATGACTTTTCCCCATGTTCCACATTCTTTTTTTTTTCAAAATATTTTATTGTTTTCCAAGAAAAGCAAAAGACAACAAATGACAAACATTATTCTCATTATAAGACAAATTATTAACAAACAAGGTAAAAACTATTTACAATATACACATAGGCCTGAAGCAAAACTGCAGATGACAATTAAAATACACAAGTTCTTTAGTATAAGTATCAGTTCAGAAAGAGTGGTGGTCCATTTGTAAAGTCTCAATAAGTGCTAAAACTTTTGCCCAAGGATTATTAACAAATGTTTTTGGCTAGATTCTAAGTTCTTTGGTCTTAGTTGCTTTGATTGTCTTCCACATTCTTTTGATAGTCTGAGTGACACCATTGCCGCTTGTTTATTTTCTCTTTTCTCCTTCTCGACTTCTCGAACGACTCCAATATTTTCATTCCTTCTTGTTTATTGGTAGTGGTAATTTCAAAAAAAGCTGTTCAGCTTGAATAGATGTAGTAGGCCTGAAGTCTTTTGGTCTCACTACTGGTTGTTCCTGCAATATGAAGGAGATTTTGAGACTCTCTCTCTTGTCTCATATCTCTCTGTTGTAACATCGAGAGGAGGCTCTTCACTCATTCGATTTTGTCCATTACCTATCTCCTCGATCATCACCAATGTAATATTAGTGGGTTTATCACAAGTTGACATGTTCTTATTAGACATATTGTCATTCTTGGTCATATCGATTCTTATTCCTTGTACCCTGGCCCATGTAAATACATGACCATTCTTAAAATCACATGTGTCTCTAGCTATCTTTTTGCTTTAATTTGAAATAGCTTTTTCTCAAACAAGGTTACTATATCCATTAACTCTGTAATTCTACTGTCAACAAGCTTATGTAGAAATTGATCATACCGATTAGATTGACATGCTGTTATATACTTTCTTCCGACATAAACTTTATCAGCAGCTTCATATAGCTATTACTGGCATCCAGGTTTATTTGTTGCCATGATTTTAATAGTTCAGTGTGGTGTTCACCATAGCTAGGCATATTGAGGACACACAGTCCTCTAGGTACAACTTGGAACTTAAGGCATGCCTCCAAATGCAGTCCTTGTATCTGGTATCTCTTGTATCTATACAAATCTTCTTCCAATTTATACATGTCATTCTTAAATGAATCAAAGGCTATACTTTCAGTATGTTCAGCATGTTTCTGTCACATAGTGGTGAAGTATAACAGAGGATTATCTTCTTATCTTAACATATCATTAAGCCATTTGGAAATTTTCCCATTCCATTCTACTTCTCTGTTGGTATTGCTGGCTTCCATAGAATCCAAATGGGCATCCCTTCTATTCAGAATATAGACAAGTTTGACTTGTGTAAATCCCTTGGCCATGCTCACTGTCTGGTGTAAAAAAACACAAATAGAAGAATCCAGAAAATTGCACCAGCAGCTTGGATTAGTGGCTCGTTAGTAAGACCAGGCGAAAATACTACTAATGTTATAAAATAAATACGAGCGAGTCGACACACGACCAGGTTAAAACGTTAAGCTTTTATTGTCTGGTAAGTGCTTTCACAATTCTTAATTGCTTCTTCAGACCATTAAAATCACACTGAAAACACAGCATTATATGCTTAAAACAGCTAAACAAAACATCCAATAAACTGCAAAAAAAGCAATTAAAATTCAAATTAAAATTAACTGTGCATAATTACTGAACATAGTCTCCTAACCTACCAGTCACATAAAGTTATGCAAAATCTTGTCGTATTGGAATCAGGATCTAAAATCTAACATCCAATCAATCGACTAAATTTACAATATCATGACTGGTTAGATGTACACTAGATGGATATGTTAAACATGATAGAATTGGCTAGTGTCTGGTGTGCACTTAGACACATGTGATATGCTTGTCACCAAGCCAAATCTTGACTAAATTCACATAATAACAAAGAAAAATTTTGTTTCGATCCTAACCACATTAGAACACTTCTTATTAAACAAATAAATCTTATTAATGGAATATTTCATTAGTAACTGTCCCATTCCAAATATTAAACCACCTTTGTATCAAAAACTTCTAAAAGTGCTTATGAAATGATCACCTTATCATTTTGCTTTAAACAGGGATTAACAAATAAAAGCAAAGGGATTTATCAAGGCCAAAACACTATCTAGACTTTAATCAGCCTATAGCTGCCTCGGATATCCAAAGATGACTTATTAACATGTTACAGGGTCAATAAAAATGGCCCAAAAGTAATCTATGTAACAAACTGTCAAGAAACCACTTGACAATAACTGTTAGCATCATGGCACCTTTTAAGTATCTGTTTAGTGACATTTCCACACACTATCATAATCATATACAACACTTACAACTAATAACTGCATAGACTAATAACGAATGTCTTACAACCAATAGACATTTGTGATACCTCTATTCAGCCATTCAGTACCAAAACAGATATCCATAGCAACTTGTCATCAAGTTACTAAAACGATCAAATGGCCCGAAGGGAATCTGTGTAACAGATTGTCAAGAAGCCACTCAACAGTAACTGTTAACATTTTTCAAACTGGTTCCACACTTATATTGGGCCTCAGATGAAGGCAGAAGAGGTTGCATATTTACAGTACTGTTTCCCTGTCTACACAGTTTTGTTGTACATTTTTCTGTGTCATACAGTCCATACTAAATCAAATGGGGTATTAAAAATCCTTGCTTTTCTTGCCAGAGGTCTGGCAACAGCAGCAGCAGAAACTTTAATTAAAGTGTGTTGCACACACAAATTTCTAATAGCAGCAGCAGCAGCAACTGCTATCATTTTTTTTCTAAGTGTAATTGTGGCTGTACTCCAAAGAGTTTTGGATTTCATGGCAAATGGCTACACTGAGGGTATTCAATTGCTTTCTAGCTTCACGAATAGCTCTGCCATGTTGGATTTGTTAATTAGCATGTAATTTAGCTACTTATACTTTTGCTAGCATATTCTGCCATTTTCCTTTGTTTGGCATCAGTGCACTATGTGTAGAATCATTTGATGTGCTGCGTACAAGACAGCTGCCCTTAGTATAGCTGTCAATGAATCCGACCCATTGTATGATAGTTTAAATAACTAAAAGGCACATTTGACTGTTTTGCTCCTGATATAAAGCAAAAATAAAACATAAACAAATAAAATAAATGAAGATATAGAAATGCATCCTAAAATTTGAACAAATAACTCAGAATATCATTAATAAATAAAATGTCCAACAGCCATAATGACTTGCATATATAATACATTTATAATGCATGCCAAATTAGATGGCATGTCATAGAACTGAACAAATGTTATACTGTATTGTGATCAAGGCATAAACTCACTTTAGGCATGTTAGGTTTCATGATTTATCAGTGTCCCCAACTATCTGGTTTCTGCCAGTATACAGACAGTGCATATCCTAAGAGATCAAATATTTGTTATACTGCATATGACATGTAACAATAGCTTTTATCAAGTGAATAAAATGTTTTAATGTCAACATATTTTATGGAAAGACATTCATTTTGTTAAACTAAAGAGTTTTGCTTCATAGAATTCAGACAATGTTATTACAGTGTGTGAACAAAATCTGCAATAATTATATGTTTGAGATAATAATAATAGATTCCTTTAATGCTTATGAAACAGTGCATCAATTGGTTCCCATAGTAGAGCAATTTATCCCACCTTACTCTGTATAGGATTGCTTTCCATATACCCCAGTAATGGTGTGCATATTTATATCAGAATGGAACAAGAGAAGATGTTTGCAGCATTGCACTAATGTCTGATTCAGAGGAAAGAAGTTTAGTTTTGTAACACTCTTTTAAAAACGTTGTATACATAATCATTCAGTACTTCGACAACAGTAAGAAAAAGGGAGACAAAATTGTGTTTAACATTTGGTGTATGAGTGTCAACCCTGAGCCAAACATCTAATATTTTTCAAATGTTTTTTAGATGACTCTGTGTCTAGTCCAGGAACTGTTTTAGAACAGTTAGAAATACATCATCTACTGAATTCTAATATTTAATAAGTTGATATACAATGTAGACAGTATGTTGCCATATCATTTAAGTCATGTAAGTTGTTTGCCTAACAGTTAATATGAAGAAAATCATCTCTGATTTTAGCTTACAGTGTAATTATCTCAAACAAAACCTGCTCAGAAAAAAAGCCCATTTCTCAGGTTACTGTGCATGCTAGAAAGCTAGAAACAGTCCCTGTTTTCAACTTGCACTGGACTGCCATCAGAATGCTCAGAATTCAGGTGTTCTGTTCCCTTTTCATCGTAATCTTGTACAGTGTTTGTATCTAAAATGGGTGTTCCTGCCATGTTATTAGGTAGAAGACGCCTGCTGGGCATTTGTAACTGGTTAGTAGTGATTTCTTCCAGTTCCTGAAGATCTCCTGCTTCAGCTCTGTCCTTCTGGCTCCCCATCTTTGGCTTTTGTTGTTTTAAGCAGCAATAAGTGGTGATAGCCAAGAACAGGGCAGAAAAAAGTACCTCAGAGCCAGCCATGTAGAAAATGAGTTGATAATTCTTGAAAGCATCTACCAGTCTTCCTGAAATTAAAAATATTATAAATATTTTTGTTTGCAGTTAATAAATGTAATTATTTTATGTAACTTACACAGTCCACATGTAGCATATTTTTATAGCAGGAATCTTGCATAAAATTGGTAGAGTAGGAAAACTTAGAGAAAGTAGCCACTATCAATATAATACCCTACTCAGGCATTACAGACAAGCTCATTAATTTAGGTATAAACCCTTTTATCACCCGCTGGACAGCCAACTGGCTCATTGATAGGACCCAAGAGGTCAAAAGAGGTGAGGTCACCTCCATCAAGAGGCCAGTCTCTAGCAGAGTCCCCCAGGGCTTGGTACTGGGCCTGCTCCTTCTTGTCATCTGTTTCTCTGAAATGTAAGCAAATACTGAAGATTTATGGTTGACTAAGTTTGCAGATGATTGCAAGCTGGGGGTTACCATCAACTCCCCTGCAGACACTAGCATTCTTCAGGAAGGTCTATCGCTGACTAACAAATGGTGCCAAAGCAATGGTCTTAAACTCAATACTAAGAAATACATAATTGTACCCTTTGGGAAGTCAACCATCCCGGCTAATTACCATGTTGATAATACAACCCTACCTGTCTACTTAGTAGTCAGGGATCTGGGTATACACGTAGACAGTAACCTTAACTTTGACCACTATGTGGCCACAGTGGTGAGGAAATCCTTTCATGTTACGCAACTTATAAGTAAGGGCATGGCATCTGGACACAAAGAGGTCATTATCCCATTGTACAGCACCCTTATCAATCCAGTCATAGAGTACAATGCCTGACTAGGCATATGCAGCAACTAGAGTGACCTCAGAGGTTCCTTTCAAAAGGAATACAACGTGTGACAAACCTGCTTTATGCAAAGTGCTTTAAGGCCCTTTTCCTTTACTCAGTCTCCTACAGACTGCCGAGGGGTGATCTATGCCTGGGTTACAAGGCATGCCCCACACTTATGAATCTCCTACATATTTGTAAGTCAAAGAGTACCAGCAATAAGGTCTAGGGACCTGAATTTTGTCTGTGACTTAAACAATACATGCTGGAGAGATGGATATGTGTCCCAGAGCTGCCCTTCCTATGGAACCAACTTCCCATCCATGTGAAGCTGAGTTCACCTATTACCCAGTTTAAGTGAAACCTAGATCAGTGGACTGTGAATTGGAAATTTAGACATGGCCTGGCACCCGTGTCCCTTATGGACAGAGGTAGTTTATAAATGCCTATCTCTCAGTGTCCTGTTTGGATACAGGACATCATTATTCTTTCAGGAAAAATTGGCTAGGCTTAGAAAGACCCCCCGGGGTCATTAGCCTAGTAGCAATCTATGAATCTATTACACAGGCCTGCAGAATGCTATATTCAGAACTGGGCTGCTGTTTTCAGTTCTTGTGATTGACATTTTCAACTTTGTACATACTTCTTGTCTGTAAACATTTGTTATTAACAAGTTCACTTCTTGTATAGGACCTCTGAAGCAGTATTTATACTACTGTGCAATGCATAGATCTGATAACAAAATACAGCAAAAGCATGGATGTAGGCGTAAAGCTCTCATATTTTATTCCAGGATGCCAATGTTATGTGTGTGAGCCCTTTTTGGAAAAAAACAAAGCAAAAAAATGTTTAAAAAGTCTCATTAAGGTACAAAAAAGTTAGTGCAGCTTCTGAATTCATGAAGTGCTGTAAACATGCCTATGATGAAAGTGAAAAATAAACATATTGATAATTATTGCAAGATACAAGACAGAATTAGTGGACCCCTACCACCACCCCATCACTGCACCACTATGAGAGAACCTTTGAATGACAGAGCTATGTTACAAGCTTGGGAATGTTCCAGAATGTAAACAAATGCAGTGTCTTAAACCTTGGAATTAACAGCCCTTGACGCTTATATGCCATTAAAAGACCCTCCCACCTCAAGGCATATTGCTGAAAAGAAAAAAAAAACATCTGGGAGAGTTCATCATGAAGAAGTCATACCGTTCAAAACAAAATTTGATTGCTGCAAAAATGCCCAGGTCAGTGGCATCAATACCAGATAAATCACCATTGAGAGAGACTAAGTTGTCAGGATTCACTACTGGGTTCTGGTCATGCATTACTTAAGTACTGCAATCTGTTCTGGGATATAATTCTTTAAAGATCACTGGAGATATTGGGTATTGAATGTTTATAACATATGCCTACTAGCTTAGACACTGACCTCTTCAAAAGTGCAGTTTGAACTCATTTTAAACAAGCTCAGACTTAATACACTGGATAATCAAAGTGGCAACAGGATTTACATGAATGCTTAATGCCCACCAGCAGTTAGTTAATTAAGTTTGACATTCCTAACTGCTGGCAAGTTGGCTCACAATTGCCTAGAACTATGAGGCAGACAGAATTTTAAATGTTAAGAAAATACTTTCAGCTAAAAAACAGCTTTTATTATTTCTTCGTCAGCTAAATTAATTTTCTACCATTTAATGTACTTAATCATGGCACAGAATGCAACAAATTCTGTACTGATTAAGTCATATTGAAACAAAAGTGAAAAAGCCTATGTGCTCTGCCTTTCAAGAGCCATAGGCCTGAATGGAACAAGGTAATGCACACAGCTACTGCTACAGGCATGATTAACACCACAGCAGAGCTTTCAGGTATAAATTCCACAGTTTTAAGACTTCATTATGGAGGATGTATAGTTGCAACAAGAAGGCATTGAACTCTTGGAAGTCTCTCCCTGCACAAGAGATACAAACAGCAATGATGTACACAGATGGAAATTAGAACATGTCAGTGGGATATGCTGTAAGAGAAAGGTGCCTGCTACTCGTTCCTCACACAGAACTTGAGGTATCAAAAAATAGTTCGCCCAGCTTAGCCAACCAAGTCCTTTTACAGACCATTTGAGGTCTCCTGACCCACTCCTAGTGGTTTTATATAGTTATTATATGTGTATAGTACATTTTAAAGCAGAATGCTGCATCTGTGGGAGTTCTTACATGTCATTGTAGAGCATTTTAAACATAGTGATTGATTGACTAGATTATAATGAATGCTAGATGCTATGCAGAATCTGGGTCTATGCCTATAACATTGTTAGTTGTAAGTTCATAATCAGCTTAATCATTCATTAAAAGTTTTCTTAGGTTCATAGTTTCATAGGTTTATACTAGGCTATCTGCCCTAAGGCATTTATAAGCCTAGCCCAAAGTTTTGTGGCTTACGCCACCCCTTATATGAAAAAATACTGTGCCCATTAGTTTGTTGTGCCTCTGTCCAGTAGTGACACAGAGATGATTCCCGGGGTAAACCTACGATCTCCCATCCACAGGTCAAGATTTCTCTTGAACAGAGCCAGCGAGGTACTCTGCCTCACATGGACCGGGATTTTATTCCACAGCATAGGGAGTCTCTGAGTGATAAATCTATCCCTCCAGCACATCCTATTTATATCCGTGCTAAGGTTTAAGTCGCTTGCTCTAGTGGTTTTGGTGGATTTGGATTTTTTGAGGTGGAGCATGTCCATTAATTCCGGGTTGGACATGGCCTTGTATGTCAGGCACATGTCACCTCTGAGCAGACGGTATGCGACTGAATAGAGCTGGAGTTTCTTCAATCTGGCAGCATATGACAGATTTTGGAGTCCCTTTATCCTTTTGGTGAGGAACTTTTGGGGTCTCTCCAATTGCTGCAGATGTTGGGTGAGATACATCCCGAATGGGGCATTGTACTCGATCATTGGTCTGATAAGTGAAGAGTACAGGGGAACAATGACCTCACTAGATCTGGATGTGAATCCCTTCATGATCAGGTGGGCAATGTAGAAGGTCTTTCTAACCACTTTAGCAACGTGAGTGTCAAAAGAAAGGCCACTGTCAACCTGGGTCCCCAGGTCCCTGATAGCCTCTTCTGTGCTTAGTGGATTGCCGCCTATATGGTAGCTTGGGGTTACCTTGTTTTTCCCGAAGGGTATGACTATACATTTTGGCGTTTAACTTCAGGCCATGGCTCTGGCACCAGCTATCTGTTTCCGTGAGTCCCTTCTGAAGGATATCCATGTCCGATGCACTTTCCACTATGGCGCCCAGTTTGCAGTCGTCTGCAAACTTTGTCAGCCAAAGTCCTCCCATGTTGGCCTGTACTTCTGAGAAGTAGATGCCGAACAATAGGGGCTCAAGGACCGAGCCCTGTGGGACACCACTTGTGACCGGCTTGGAGTCTGACATAGCGCCAGCAACTCTAACCCTGTGGGTTCTGTCCTTAAGCCAGTTTGCAACCCATCTTGTGACATATGGGTTTACATTTAAGCTGGTAAGTTTTTCTACAATACCCGAGTGGGGTATTGTGTCGAAAGCCTTTGCAAGGTCAAGGTAGGCTGTATGGACTGCCTTTCCCTCATCAATGGCCTTGGTGACTGTTTCGAAGAAGTCGACCAAGTTCAAAAGGTATGATCTGCCCTTGACGAAGCCAAACTGGGTCGGGTCCAATGTCTGCAAGTCCCCTATATCTTTGTTTATGAGGTCCATTATGATCCTCTCCATAGCTTTGCAGACTAGACTTGTTAAGCTTATGGGGCGGTAATTACCGGGGTCCGTAGAGGCACCGCCTTTGTGGAGTGGGACCACAGTTGCCGTACGCCACTCCTTGGGCACATATCCTGTGGTAAGGCTGAGATTAAACAGCTGCCTTATGTGCGGGTTTAATTCCTCATTTAGCTCGTGTAGCACACAGCCGGGGACATCATCCGGTCCCATTGATGCTGTGTTTTTAGCTTTAGAGAGAGCAGCTTTCACCTGCGCATTTGAGATGTCTGGGAGGCTACACTCCGCTGGGATAGTTATCTCTCCTTTAGGGGGGGTGGGGGGGGTGAAGTTTGCACTGAACCTGTCTGCCAGTATGTTGGCAATGTCTGTGGGTTCAGTGATTTTTGTATCATTTTGGACTAATTCTGAGCATATCTGGGAGTTTCCACCCCGGTTCCTAACATAGCTGAAAAAGGCCTTATGATTGTCCTTTGAATCCATGGCAATTTTTCTCTCAAAATTGACCTTAGTTGATTTTATGAGTGCTCGTATTTTTTTACTAATAATGATCAGGGGTGGCTTCCCTTTTATGGATTTTGTTCTATCATGTAATAGCTTTCTCCTCTTATTGTAAAGTTTGTTAATGGCTGGGGTCCACCAGACTGGACGTTTGCCCTTTGTGGAAAGAGTCTTGGTTTTATTTGGGATTGCCTGATCCATGCAGAAGGTGTTCATAGAAGGCATTTATAAGGGCTTCCGCAGCTTGGGTTGTGGTTTCCACTGGCTCAGGAGCCTTGAAGGATACCACACCAGTCTTGAGTAGTGTGAAGTTTGCTTTAGAGAAGTTCTTCACTGTGGTCTTTTTTGTTTGGTGTGGGGGCGGGATGTGGATTTCCAGTGAGATTAGTTTATGATAAGATCTCACCAATGAGGGATATACTTCCAGTGTGGAGCATTTTGTCCCCATGTTTGTGATAATGAGATCTAGTATATTTTCTCCTCTCGTGGGAACAGTGACTAGCTGTTCCATGGCATTTGAATTTATGAATTCCAGGAACCATTGGGCTAGAAAGTTAGGGCTTGAGTAATGTTCCCAGTCTATATTCGGGTAGTTGAAGTCACCCAATATGATGGTGTTTGGAGATACATTTATACCCTCCAGTGTCTTCAGGAAGGCTGTGTGGGGTTCCTGAGTTTGAGAGGGTGGCCTGTAGCATGCTACAATTTGTAGAGCAGTTTTGCCTATGGTTAGTTGCACCTGGATGGTTTCTGAAGCTTCGTGCGTTGCCACCAACCTGGAGGTGTGGGTATCCTTTATGAATATGGATATACCCCCTCCTTTTGTGGTGTGGTCCGGGTTTTGGGGCCAGAACTGCTTCTGATAAGTGGAATACAAACGCATATTCTTTTTCTTTTCTCAGCTCCTTTACATGATCACTAGTGATAGGTTTGAAATCCAGATTAAAAAAAATCTAATTTAAAACATTCATTATTAGTCAAGACAGAGCTTGCTAACTTCAATGTGCAGTTACTCATGGAACTGGATCACTAAAACGTCTTGCTGAAAAAGTAGGACAAAATATACATCACTGCTAAAGTTACCCACTAGGCCCAAATCCACAGTGGGTGTCTGTTTCTTCATTCAGAAAGCAATTTTGAGGAGTGAAGATGTGATCTGTGCAAACTGCAATATCAGTCTCTGGTCTTAGATGCAAGCAGGACTTAGGTAAATCACATTTGCCAAGTGGGAGCTTCAGTTAAGTCATTGCAAACTGCTTTTAGGTTACTTTGCATGCATACAGAAAATATATTCTTAGGGTATAAGAGTGGGAGAGATAGGTGTGTAAGAGGTGTAACCCAGTCCATTGTCTAATCCTGCAAAGTGGGGACGAATATAGAAGGCCAGTCAATGAATTTAACTCCATGAACAATGAAGAACAGCACCACCACCATTAATTCCTTCAACTAACAGCATGTGTTGTTTCCTTATCTGAGTTTGTTCTGGCTGCTTCTCTAAATGAGAAAAATGGGCATATTTACAGGTATACATACATTCATTCACACATTCTTTCATACTATCTTTATCCACTTCATGGTTGTAAAAGTGCCAGAATATATGCCATCAATTAGTGGCCACACGATAGAGAAACTAGTCTCGGATAGGACACCATGCTTTCATTGGATGTAAGTATGCACACACACACACACACTCACACACACACACACACACACACACACACACACAGACACACACACACACACACACACACACACACACACACACACACACACACACACACACACACACACACACACACACACACACACACACACACACACACACACACACACACACACACACACACACACACACACACACACACACACACACACACACACACACACACACACACACACACACACACCCTAAGGACACACACACACACACACACACACACACACACACACACACACACACACACACACACACACACACACACACACGCACACACACACACATACACACACACACACACACACACACCCCTAAGGACAGTTTGTCTTTCGGATATGGTAAGAAACTGGCGCACTTGGTTAAAATGTACATGGACACAAGAAGGGCACAAAGATAGCACCACATCCAAGAAATGAGCTGAAGAACCTGCCACACATGCTAACTGTTACACCTGTGTGTTGTCTACACACACTGAATGAGATCCAAATGGTTACCTCCCCAATCTACATTCTACCCATATAATTTACTGTGATGTTGGGTTAACTAGTCTCTAAATGTCAAATCTTTAGACTTTGGGGTATTGTTGGTTGCTCCCTCCACTACATGGTCATAATTACTTAAAGAAAGAAAAAATGCTTTCATTTAAACTTTTTAATATAAAAATGCAGACAAAAAGTACAAAAAAAAAACACATTATCTGTTAACTAAGTCTATTGATCCTTGTTAATTTTCTCAGCAAAGATCCAGGTTTCAAAGTGAAGGGAAAATGCAATATGCATTGAAAAGTAAGAGTTTTAGACAACAGTTGCCAGATTACCCTGTGAGATCCTTAGTTATTCACAGGCATGATGAGAGATTTAATTATTCCAAAGTGGTCTGTATTAGCCGGGATTTCGTCCCAGTAGGCAGTGGTTGGTACACTTCCCATGAGAGAAGCCCAAGGGCATCCTCATAAGGTGTCCAGATTACATCCGCTATCTCCTCTCAACACAGAAGACATGGGACTGTACTCTGAGGTTTCCAGGATGAATGTGCTCCTCAGTCTGTCAGTTAGACAGAACCCAACTACCCTGTGAACATACTTCATTTGTTCTACATATGTGTGCACTCATCCTTTTAATCACTTCTCTAAGATCATAAACATAGGTGAAGACAGGTGCATAGACTGATAAGTAAACTGACAGCCTGTTCATATGACTTAGCTCTCTTGTTACCATAACAATCTAGGACTGTTGCCTCTGCACCAAGCTGCGAATAAGACCCCAAGATGCTTATGCTCTTCCATCTGATGTATCTGCTGTGCCCTCATCTGGAGAAAACAAATCATTGCTTTTCAGGAAAGAACCATATCTTCTAACTTGGGGGGGGGGGGGTCCAATTTTCATCCTTGCTGCTTCACACTCAGCAGTGAATCCCACCAGTGCATGTTGGAAATCACATCTAGGAGGAAAACTTTATCTATAATTATCTATTATCTATAAGCACAGGAGGACTATGGCTGACCAAGTTCACAGACGACTGCAAACTGGGGGCCATAATTGACTCTCCAGCTGATACAGACATCCTCCAGAAGGGACTCACTGAGACGGATACCTGGTGTCAAAATCATGGCCTCAAGCTAAATGCCAAAAAGTGCATAGTCATCCCCTTTGGAAAAAACAAAGTACCCGCGAACTACCACATACATGGTAGCCCCCTAAATACAGAAAATGTAATAATCTAAGGGGGCGGCGAAAGCCAACACATTCTGGCTATGCTTATAGATGCCCTCAGGTAGATAGCCTAGTACTTACCTATGAACCTGTGAACCTATAAACAGCAAAAATGCAACTCCCATGACACAAAATGTGAAGTCCTTGGCTGCACTTTGATATCCTGTTATGAAAGTCAGACACAAGAAGACAAGATACACCCTTGGAGGAGTTCTATACCCACCATGTTCATATTCATCTTAATGCAAAGGGTATGCATGCAACGTTTCATCCTCAAATCTAGGAATCAAGTAGGATATAGCAGTTGCCCCCATACTGTTGTACTTTCTACAAGACATTTTGTGCTATACAGTAATTTGTCTTCTCCGTGTACAGAAACAGATATAAACATATATTGACAAACTTCTCATCACCCATCTAAAATCACTGGAAGCAGAGAGAGTTGATTTACAATCTCATGGGTGGGACAGAATCCACATTGCTTTTCCTGAATCAGAAAGCTTCACTATTGAGTGAAGCCTTCTCTGTAGCACCCTAGATTATACTTTTCCAGGGGGGCTAAGAAGTGTGATACCTCCTTAACTGGAGCACACCCTCTTGTCTCATATTTTAAAAATGGGACTACTGTACCCATTTGCTAGCCATCCACACAACAGTGAAAGGGTGTGTTAACAATAACACCCCAGATGTGTCCTTTGCCTTCAGCATTCCCACATGGATCTCATTCACTTATACACCTTCACAACACTGCCACAGTAAAAACTGTTTAATCACCACAGTGACCTAATTTACTGAAATTAACCCATTTCCGCCATTTGTTTCTGGCAGTCCCTCCTCAGAAGTGGGTATGCCCACTAAATTCAGTTCCAGCCACCTCTCAAAAATGTTCCCAACATTTCTCCACTTTTGCTAAGAGCATCATAGGCAATTTCCCCATATTTCCTCCTGAATCACTATATAATTTGCCAGAACCTCTTTGAGGCCAACCAGAAGTAATTTTCCATGGCCTCACTAAAATCCTTCTGTACATGGGTGCTCATTTTGATGACTACCACTGGTTTGTTAGTACATTGTTCACATCTAGAGACCTCTGTTAGCATTACATGGAAGGCAACTTACTTAACCTGTTAGTATCCATCACTACTGGTGTCCACCACCCTATGTTCATAGGGCCATCACCATGACAAGCACCAACTTGCTTTTGGTTAAAACTCCTTGTCACTGCCTCAACAACTGAGGTATAAACAGAGTCTTTTTGGATTTCACATCCTTGACTTCTCTGATATAAGGGAAAAGTCCTTCTGGAGGTGGAAGTTGAACTTATCCTGATCATCCCCTAAACATTTTCTGCCTAACACTAACCAACAATTCATTCCTCTGAAGTGAAAGCCCTGCAAGTCCACTGGTCTGGATAATAGTCCTGTAGCTCATTCATTCCTAGACCATGAAGGGTGCCTTATCAGCCCATTTATTCCTTAGAGGCAAGGGTTGACTGGAAGGGAGCAGGCTAGATTGTAAAACAGGTGGACATCCTTCACAGACCTAACCCCTTTCCATAGATGTGTCCCTGCATTGACACAGTCCTCTGGCTAAGGTCAGTGATGCCATAAGCCCAGCAGCTCCCTCACCCCTGGATAGGCAAGCCAATATCAGCCAATCTCTCCCATCTTCCCTGCCCAACACTTTCAGTAACCTAAGTATCTAATAGATTTGAGCCTCCTGGGGCATAGTCAGGGCTTTTCTCTGTTTATGCCACTGATCTGGGCCCACAAAACATCTCAGTCTTCCATATTATCAGAAGATTCATTATACTCAATCACAGCTTTTTAATTACACAGAGAATTTCTGGGTCTTTGTCTTTTCTGATTAGACTCAAAGCCTGCAAAAACTACAAGCACTGTTGGTGACTCCCTGCTAGTTATTTCCCACCTATCCTCACATTCCCTGAGCTGCTCTTTAAACTTAATGATTTTAAGCTGCCCACCCTTACTGTAAGCTGAGCTATATATGCGCCTCCTTTTCTGCACTGCTGTTTATATCTTCAGTTATGTATTTGCCTTTGCTTGTGTTTATTTTGAAAAAAAGTGCATGTTGCCTTTCATTGTCTGTTCTACTGATTTACTTGCACTGAATTCATTATCTCGCTAGCTGTTGGATAAAGTAGTGTATGATTACACTCTAGCAAGCATTTTTCTGTGTTTTAACATCAAAAGGTCAGTGTCTTTTCCCTCTAGTGGCACTGGGTGGTAGCCTGGTTTGTATAGGTTGGAGAAACAACTAGAGATTCTTGCATGTAGTTGTTTTATTGGCTGGAGGGTGTATTAATCAGATTACTTTGTTTTTAGTGCCTTTATAAATTCTGTACAATTTAGTGGCTCTTGGCTCATTTCTACAAAGCAAAGTCCTTGTATCTTTAAGTTTGTTTGTGGTAGCATTTCACTCCAGGCACTTTTTTACTGTGCTTTTACATTAGGAGGACTGGGATTATTCATCTAGTAGCAGAAGTGTTTACCTGGTCTATCAGAGTTGGGAAGCACACAAAAGGGCTCTAAATGTAGTCATTTTATTGGCCAGAGGGCTCAGTAGTTCGTTTTCTGTATTTCCAGTGCTGGTATAAATTTGGCACATTTGCACAGAGCTGCTCACTGTGCCACTGCCCTGTACAGATGCAAACATCTGGAAACATTTCTTACTTTCATTATACTGAAAAAGTTTACTGTGCTAGTTACCTTATTATAGCACCCAACACTATTGCTGCTCAGAGAGCATCTGATGTGGTGCTGGGCAGCGTCACTGGTTAGGTTAGCTTCATATTATACCACATAAGAACCCTTCCCTCATCTGGTTACAAACTCCCTTCACTCCCATCCTTTCATAAGACCTGCAACCATGAAATGGGCAGTTTCCTGCTATCTCTGCATCAAGCTTTGTGGACATGGGTATCTTGAGGTAATTTAAAAATTGCCTTATGTACACTGTCAAACACTTAATTCTCGAACAGACAAATACAGTATGTGAGAGATGTAATTCCACATTGACACTGGAGGCTAGACTCTCACATACAGACACAGAAAGCAATAAACTAGCTATCAATGACTCACAGAGATTACACACTGCACCCACAAATGACCACACACATAGGGCCACATATGAGGAGGTGCACACATATAACTTACCCAAACCTCAAAGGCCTATCAGGCACAGTCCTCAGAAAATCTGCATGTACACAAACAATACAATTCCCATCACAACACATAAAGATACATCTTATTGCACCATAACTACCAAGCCCATAAGGTGAAACACTCCATGACCCAGTATTCTGACTATAAGAAACTCCATTGTGAGGCACACTGATGTCCCTCTTACCAGGCTGGATAAGGGGAAGGTTACAGTTAGTTGCCTGTCAGGTCCAGGATTCGACAGATCATGCACGCACGTAGGTCACTTTGTACCAGTATAACTCATAGTCCATCTGGGCATGAATGACCTAAGATGTACCTCTTTGAACTATATGAAGAGAGACATGATTGAGCTCTCAGAATATGTGTGACAGGCATGTATGAGCCTAGCATTGAGCAGCATTCTACAGTCTCAAAGGATGATGCCACAATACCAGCAGAAAATGATCAACTTCAACAAATGGCTTAGCTACTGGTGTCATTCCAGTACTTGTCAGCCTGGGAGGACATAGTTGATAGGCCACACCGCTTTGCTAGGGATGGTCTTCACCTGTCCCCTCTCGGCTTTTGGACATTGGCCAAAACATTATCCACCCCTATAGTGCCTTTTTAGGCATTGCCAAACAGACAAACTTTCCAACATAACAAAAGCTACTCAGGACTAGCTAAATGTGTTACTGCTCAATGCTAGGAGCCTCAATAAGAAACTGAACTCCCTGGAAGCTTTCCTCACCCTGGAAAATGCTGACATCTATGCACGTACTGAAATATAGTTCATATCCATGTACAGCACTCCGGCAGCGCATGGCTATAATGCCTTTCATACAATCCAACCACCCACTGAACAAGAAAGAGCAAAAAACGGAGGTGTATCTATCTACATATAGGATAAGTATAAATCAAGGCTAGTCAAACAATATGACATGCTTGAATTACTCCATGTCCAACTAAACATGGGAAAAATCCATTACCATATTATTTCTAGCTACAGGTCCCCCGTCATAAACCAGGAAGCCTATAGATCATACATAAAGTTACTAGAATCACTCATCATTCAGCCCAATACCATACTCATGGGTGTTTTTAACTACCCATCCATTAATTGAGATGCTTACATGACCACTAACATGCAAACTCAAAGATTTCTTGACTGTAAATTCAAATGCCCTGGAGCAGCTAGGCTGCACTCCCAATAGGGGAACAAATATCCTAGATCTGGTACTCACAGATATGGGAGAGTCCTCCAACCCCCCCTGAGTGTGATATCCTGAGTGGTAAGATCAGATCACAAAGTGGTTTGAAATAAAGGTAAAACTAGTCCCTCATCTAACCCAAAAATGTTAAGAGCTTCTCTAAGGTAAATTACCCCCATTAATGGACAGCATAGCTAGTTTCCAAGCTTCCCCCAAATCCAGAAAACACAGAAACCTATGCAGAGACATACACAAAAGGTCTGTATCACCATATAAACAATTACATAGAAACATAAAACAAATTGCAAAAAAGAAGACTGGTAAAGAAACAAACAAAACGGAACTGGAAACAATGAGAATAGACTCTAAGTAATATTCACTGTTTAATGTAAGCGCTTTCGGCTTAGTCTCTACTAAGCCTTCTTCAGACAAACAGCGGGTACAGCAATGATAACAGCTTAAATACATTCATTAATTAAATGATGATACCTAATTAAAAGGGAAATGCTCACTAGCTAAAACATAAAATGTAAAAAATCTTAATAAATCCTTCAAAACAGATGCAGAAAACTCACTACTCTAACAAATATACAAATACATAAATTTGTGTATTAGTTCTACTGATTTAGTCCTTTGGAGTCATAAATGCAATAAATATTATATCCATATAAAATAAAAACAGATACTAGTAAATGCATGTATTCCTATTGCTTGTAATTCCTAAGCCTATTGCCTTAAAACAATATGTATGAATTCACCCCTACCAAGGCTTAAAAAACTATAGAATATATTTGAATATTATTCAATATATAAATATTCGTACATATTTATACTATATAAGCATTATGATGAATATATAAATATTAATGTAAAAAAAAATATATATATATATATATATATATATATACAAATATTGATAAAGATATGAATATAAAAAATGCCTAAACACATGTATAAATCAATATTATCTCATCTACCTATTTAATGACAATAATTTAAGCATACATTTAATTGACAATCTTTCATTTAGACCGGGATATGACTGTGCATTGGTCGAAATTTGCCATTTAAGTTCGTCTAATTCTAACATCAATTGCCAAGGACCCCCTCTGATATTCAAAATTCTTTGGTGGAGTATAATAAATTTAAATGAGTGAGATGGATGCTGCGAAATATGCTTAGCTAAAGCATTATTAAGGTCCAATTTATTGATAGCATAAATGTGTTCGTACACCCTCTGTCTAAATTTTCTCTCTGTTTTTCCTATATAGAATCTATTACATTGTTGGCATAAAGCTGCATATACAACCATCTTACTTTCACAATTGTATTTAGAATTAAGAAAATACTTTTTTTCATTAATAGAACAAGTTTGACCAGTAAGTATAAATTTGCATTGCTGGCAACAACCACATTTGAACATCCCTCTTATATTTGAATGTAAAAGACAGATATTATGCTTTTTTTCAAGAATGTTTTTCAAGTTTGGGCCCCTCTTATAGGTGATCTTTGGTCTATGCCCTAAAGCTTCCAATAAATGTTCGTTGTTCTTAATGACCGACCAATTTTTATACAATATATCTTTTATATATTTATGAGCTAATGAATAAGTGAATAAAAAACTTACATGATATGATGCATTGTTAAAAACAACATCATTCACACTCTCATCGAACATATCAGTCTGAGATGTTACAGAACCCAAATGGGATCCTACACTTACTTTTAATAATGGTAAAAAATGCCCTGACAAACGTTTCTGTTCTACTTCAGTTCTGATAGCTCTAATGAGATGTTCTGGGTAACCCCTATTTATAAACATACCCTGCAATAAGTCACATTCACATTCGAAATCGAAATTGTCAGAGGTCATGCGGGCTGCCCTAACCATTTGTCCTTTAATGACTGCACGTTTCTGATGAATTGGATGACAACTAGAAAAGTGCAAAAAACTATTCGAATATGTAGGTTTCCTGAATATTCTACTCTTATAACAGTGTTCAACTTTATCTTTAAACAGTGAGACATCCAAAAAATTGATAGAATCAAGTCCTGTCTCATAAGTAAATTCTAGAAAAAAAGTGGATTTCGAAATTGACTCTATAAATACAGGAATATCATCAGGATCCCCTTTCCATAAACAGAACATATCATCCTGGTACCTAGTGTACCAGGAGACGTTGTTCAAGAACAATGGGTTTGTAAATAAATGAGTATGTTCCCAATGGGCCATTACCACATTAGCGAATGCGCCTCCACATGGAGAACACATGGCCACTCCAGATTTCTGTAAGAAAAATTTATTATTAAATGTCATAAAGTTATTAGTTAATATGAGGTCCAACAAAGACGTTACTAGATAAATGCTATCAATAAATTGGACCTTAATAATGCTTTAGCTAAGCATATTTCGCAGCATCCATCTCACTCATTTAAATTTATTATACTCCAACAAAGAATTTTGAATATCAGAGGGGGTCCTTGGCAATTGATGTTAGAATTAGACGAACTCAAATGGCAAATTTCGACCAATGCACAGTCATATCCCGGTCTAAATGAAACATTGTCAATTAAATGTATGCTTAAATTATTGTCATTAAATAGGTAGATGAGATAATATTGATTTATACATGTGTTTAGGCATTTTTTATATTCATATCTTTATCAATATTTGTATATATATATATATATTTTTACATTAATATTTATATATTCATCATAATGCTTATATAGTATAAATATGTACGAATATTTATATATTGAATAATATTCAAATATATTCTATAGTTTTTTAAGCCTTGGTAGGGGTGAATTCATACATATTGTTTTAAGGCAATAGGCTTAGGAATTACAAGCAATAGGAATACATGCATTTACTAGTATCTGTTTTTATTTTATATGGATATAATATTTATTGCATTTATGACTCCAAAGGACTAAATCAGTAGAACTAATACACAAATTTATGTATTTGTATATTTGTTAGAGTAGTGAGTTTTCTGCATCTGTTTTGAAGGATTTATTAAGATTTTTTACATTTTATGTTTTAGCTAGTGAGCATTTCCCTTTTAATTAGGTATCATCATTTAATTAATGAATGTATTTAAGCTGTTATCATTGCTGTACCCGCTGTTTGTCTGAAGAAGGCTTAGTAGAGACTAAGCCGAAAGCGCTTACATTAAACAGCGAATATTACTTAGAGTCTATTCTCATTGTTTCCAGTTCCGTTTTGTTTGTTTCTTTACCAGTCTTCTTTTTTGCAATTTGTTTTAAGTTTTTGTTAAATGGAATCTGGGAACGGAATTGACTCGCAACCATTATTTAATGATAGTGACACCATGAATACTGTTTTGGAACCAACTAACGGTTCCCAACAAGCTGATGCTATCGGGAACCTCACTGCTCTAGTAAATGTGCTTCTTGGTCGAGTGGAGGCACTAACACAGAAAGTGGAAGCTTCGTGTAAGGCGGACAGCTTTAATTCAGTCACCCAGCCTAACATGTCACGGAATCCGGAAGTTCGTCATTGCCCACAAGGAACCGTTGAAACGCACATACCAGCATGTTTGGTGGATTGTGAAGAAGCTTTTCCACCACTTATTCAGCAAAATAGCGGTTCTGCCGTTCCTGCTCAATCGGAGCGGACACAAGCTGAAAATTTGCAGTTTGGTCGGCAAATACAACAAACCGGCAGTTCCGTTAGTCCGATTCAACCTGGACAAAGACAGCCTGCAGGGCCGTATTTTCCGAGTGGTTCTGCAACAATTAATAACGGATTATCTGTTCCAAATGGGGATTCATCTTATGCCAATAGACTTGTTCGCAACAATGGGACTTCTGATTTTACTTATCCACGTCAAGGTAATTCTATTGATTTTGTTCTGGATAATAGACAGAATAATCGAAATGAGACAGAAGGAAGTAATCCTAGTGTACAGGATATCCCCTCAATGACATTATTCTTTAGTAATGGGGACTTTTTCACAGATTCATATTCTAATAATACAGGCCAGCAAATACCTAACTCACAAATTAATAATACTTTAATGAATGTCATTGATGAATTTGATACTAAAATGTTTAAATGCAGGAAACTTCAATTGGAAGTTTCCTACCTCAATGAGTGCATAAATAAGAAAGTCATACCTAAGGGTCTCCGGCAATGGAGATTCCCAGCAGGTCTTGTAGCTGGCTCAACATTTCATGCTGAACTATTAGAATTATTTGATAGACAAGCAGTTGAATTTTTAAAAGCACTCATTAATTTTTATGATTTGGAGATTATAAGATATAAGGGAGAGTTGGAGTCCTTAGACCAAATCATAAAAGGACATGTAGATTTTTCAAGATACAAATTTGAGTATTGTCGTATCTATACTAGCATCGACACGGCAATGGACAAATTTTTGAGCACTAAGAAACGTAAGCTCCAGAGGGATATTTCTGCATACGCTAACAATGAAGCGTATCCTGATCCCACTCCGCTCAAGCCTGAGAATGTAAATAACCAAGGCACTTCAGCTGTTCTTAATGACCAACAAGTGCAAAATGATGATGTTAACTATGCCTTGTCTACACCTGCTAATGAGCCAATTCAAAGTGTACCGCTCCGACGTAGTGAAAGGCTCATTAATCAGCAAAATAACAATAATAGAAATAATAATAATAATAGTCATACCGCTGGTAACAATAACCAGCCCAATCAGGGTTTTTACTCCAGGAACAACAAGCGTTCGAACAACAACAGGAACATGAGCACCAACTCCTCGTTAACGAGGAATACCAGGAGGCAAACCAAGAGATAGATCATATGGCTGCTAACAATACACCTTCCTTAAAAATATCTGTTTCACCAGAAGGTGATTTTAAGGTCTTTAATTATTCTTCGTTGACCATTAATGAACATATGGTCAACTTGCTATCTAAAGGTTTGTCTTTTGTGCCAGACAAAACATTGGAAATTGCAGAGACTATTATTGACTTAAAGTTGTTTACACGGAAGCTCAACTTAAACATCTTGATGGGCAATAATTCTTCCATTACTAACATTTTAAAGGTCTCTAGTCAATTTAATCCACCACTGCATCCGGATTTATGTATTTTTGAAAAAATGTGTGAATTAGATATAAGAAATGTTTGCAGTTTACATAAGAATGGGCACAGAAGGAATCTTACTGAGGATGATTTAGACCTTATTACTTTAATTAAGAGCACTGACGTTAGGGTAATGAAACCCGATAAGGGAGGTGGTCTTGTCTTTATGGATCAACAGACATATAATGATAATATTGAAAAACATCTAAATACAGAATTTTATAGCCAGATATCTAGAAATGAAGTAAATGGGGCATACAGGAAAATCAAACAATGTATAGATGATCTGTTTATAGAATCCTCTGTTGATATTAACCAGTATGAATATTTATCCATGGCAGCACCAATTATTCCGGCAATATTCAGAGCCCCAAAAATCCATAAATCACTAGTTGAACCACCATTTAGAATAATTGTGGATAGTCGTGGTTCAATCACTTATGGATGTGCAAAATTTATTGATAATTTACTGAAGCCAATTTTAACCAAAGAGCCTCAGATTTGTAAAGATTCGTGGTCATTCTTGGAAGGTATCAATAAACTAACATATCACGAAAATAGCACATTCATAACTATAGATGTTAAAGATCTATACACGGTTATCCCGCACGATTTGGGAATAGAATGGGTCTCCGAATTTTTGGTAAAGAATAAAGTAGACCAAAATGACATTTATCTAGTAACGTCTTTGTTGGACCTCATATTAGCTAATAACTTTATGACATTTAATAATAAATTTTTCTTACAGAAATCTGGAGTGGCCATGGGTTATCCATGTGGAGGCGCATTCGCTAATGTGGTAATGGCCCATTGGGAACATACTCATTTATTTACAAACCCATTGTTCTTGAACAACGTCTCCTGGTACACTAGGTACCAGGATGATATGTTCTGTTTATGGAAAGGGGATCCTGATGATATTCCTGTATTTACAGAGTCAATTTCGAAATCCACTTTTTTTCTAGAATTTACTTATGAGACAGGACTTGATTCTATCAATTTTTTGGATGTCTCACTGTTTAAAGATAAAGTTGAACACTGTTATAAGAGTAGAATATTCAGGAAACCTACATATTCGAATAGTTTTTTGCACTTTTCTAGTTGTCATCCAATTCATCAGAAACGTGCAGTCATTAAAGGACAAATGGTTAGGGCAGCCCGCATGACCTCTGACAATTTCGATTTCGAATGTGAATGTGACTTATTGCAGGGTATGTTTATAAATAGGGGTTACCCAGAACATCTCATTAGAGCTATCAGAACTGAAGTAGAACAGAAACGTTTGTCAGGGCATTTTTTACCATTATTAAAAGTAAGTGTAGGATCCCATTTGGGTTCTGTAACATCTCAGACTGATATGTTTGATGAGAGTGTGAATGATGTTGTTTTTAACAATGCATCATATCATGTAAGTTTTTTATTCACTTATTCATTAGATCATAAATATATAAAAGATATATTGTATAAAAATTGGTCGGTCATTAAGAACAACGAACATTTATTGGAAGATTTAGGGCATAGACCAAAGATCACCTATAAGAGGGGCCCAAACTTGAAAAACATTCTTGAAAAAAAGCATAATATCTGTCTTTCACATTCAAATATAAGAGGGATGTTCAAATGCGGTTGTTGCCAGCAATGCAAATTTATACTTACTGGTCAAACTTGTTCTATTAATGAAAAAAAGTATTTTCTTAATTCTAAATACAATTGTGAAAGTAAGATGGTTGTATATGCAGCTTTATGCCAACAATGTAATAGATTCTATATAGGAAAAACAGAGAGAAAATTTAGACAGAGAGTGTACGAACACATTTATGCTATCAATAAATTGGACCTTAATAATGCTTTAGCTAAGCATATTTCGCAGCATCCATCTCACTCATTTAAATTTATTATACTCCAACAAAGAATTTTGAATATCAGAGGGGGTCCTTGGCAATTGATGTTAGAATTAGACGAACTTAAATGGCAAATTTCGACCAATGCACATCATATCCCGGTCTAAATGAAACATTGTCAATTAAATGTATGCTTAAATTATTGTCATTAAATAGGTAGATGAGATAATATTGATTTATACATGTGTTTAGGCATTTTTTATATTCATATCTTTATCAATATTTGTATATATATATATATATTTTTACATTAATATTTATATATTCATCATAATGCTTATATAGTATAAATATGTACGAATATTTATATATTGAATAATATTCAAATATATTCTATAGTTTTTTAAGCCTTGGTAGGGGTGAATTCATACATATTGTTTTAAGGCAATAGGCTTAGGAATTACAAGCAATAGGAATACATGCATTTACTAGTATCTGTTTTTATTTTATATGGATATAATATTTATTGCATTTATGACTCCAAAGGACTAAATCAGTAGAACTAATACACAAATGTATGTATTTGTATATTTGTTAGAGTAGTGAGTTTTCTGCATCTGTTTTGAAGGATTTATTAAGATTTTTTACATTTTATGTTTTAGCTAGTGAGCATTTCCCTTTTAATTAGGTATCATCATTTAATTAATGAATGTATTTAAGCTGTTATCATTGCTGTACCCGCTGTTTGTCTGAAGAAGGCTTAGTAGAGACTAAGCCGAAAGCGCTTACATTAAACAGTGAATATTACTTAGAGTCTATTCTCATTGTTTCCAGTTCCGTTTTGTTTGTTTCTTTACCAATTACATAGAAACAGCAATACCAGACTGAAATAAACTTAGGTCAAACCACAAAAACAAGCCATCCTAGTGGACTCCTGGTGTTAATATGTTGTACAGCAAAAGAAAGAAAGTTCTGTTAAGAAGTAAGAGGGAATGTGCACAACAGAGCAAAAAGTCCCTCATTTGTCTAAACAAGTGAATTAGGGAGCTAGTCAAGTCTCTGAAAGCAAACTTTGATGTATAAATAGCTTCCAAAACTTAAGGATTGCCTTAAGGCATTTTTCAGTTACATCCGCAGTCTTAAGGACAACACCCAACAATGTGCGGAATTAGTTTTGGTTGTGAATAAGGTGGACAACATGAAGTCTACAAGTTTAATATTAATATTTTAATTCTAAATACATTTTAAGATGGATTTTTTGTAGGTGCTTAGGTATGAAACACACTGTGTTGGGCTACATCATTGTTTGACTGCCACTTACAGCAAACAAGTAAAGTAACGAGCTGTTAAGTGAACTGCTTCTTGTGCCAAGTTTTGTTCCTCCAGCATTTGTTTGTCTGCTTTGTGACTCTAACCAAGTCACTTCCACAGACAATGCTCTAGGTCTACCCTTGAAAAGTGACAGTTGCATCCAGTGGGCTGCCCCATGCTGTTAGCAAACATGTTGCACCTTTGTCTTTCAATCCATGCACCCTAACATAGTGCTTCAGTATGTATTATTTGACCATGATTCCTAGCACATCTCTTGCAGTTTAATGGCTTGCCAAATGTACTTGAAAAATGTGAATTACAAGAGAAGATATTTTTTACTGTTGTTCATCTAAGTCTATATTCAATGCAAGTGTTTTTGTTTTGTTTAGCTGCCTGTTTTTGCTTTACAACTTGGAATACAACTTTTAAATTAAATCCAAAAGTTTATAACAATTTTAAAAGTAAAGAAGACAATAGTATTGACTCTGACAGGTTTGAAAAGTATTTTATAGTAACTGGAGAAAGACAGATAAGTAACGAGATATCGGTATGGCTGGGGATCCCACTCCATTACCCTGTCTAGGTCCCCATTTGACCATGATCCATCTCTGAATCTACTACAGATCCTAGAATAAAACAAAAGAGTGCAAAGCAGTTAAAAAATGGATTCAAAACTGCTCTATTGAAACACAAGTTAGAAAAAATTGAAACACCTTTGTTTTTCAGCCCCCCCCCCCCATGCTACTTATAAATGATAACTCTGTGATCACACTACAGTGGGGAAAGGGTCAATTCCCTATGAACAGTCTTACAGTCTATAAATAAATTTTATTTACAAGGATACTGATAATATTTAGCTTCTGATGCTAAATGAGGTGAATACCAGAAAAATAAATTCCTCTGTGACAGAATCATTCCACGGTTCTTGTTCCTTGAGTTCTCCTTCTTAATGAATATATTTGTCTTCAACTCAGGATTAACCAGAATAAAACAGCACATACAGGTACCAGTCACAATATTTCAGTATTTTAATTTTAGCAACCAGGCAGGGCATTTCCTATAATTTTGCCAATGTATTTAACACACAAAACAGCAGCACTTAAGACTTTCAGACTTCAGGAATACTTTCAAAACTTTATCTGTCAGGAATACACTCCAACCTGCATTCAAAACTTCATCAAGTCTGCTCTCCATAGTCCTCTGTGCACTCAGAGGTTTAGGTATTTGTATAAGTTATAATGTACTTGTCGTTATTAACCTGAAAGTAACTATAAAGACTTAAAAAGTAATAAAAGTCATAGACATTCACAGGCCATGTAGCTGAAATACTTGATGTCTCTAAGGGGTCATTTGCATAAATTGCAGGTGCCACCATTACAGAAGTTTTAGGTATCACACAGTGAAAACTCTAGCTTGGCTAAGTTCTTCTTTGCAGTTTTTACTGAATGGTTTGTCTGTGTATCTTTTTTATCTTTTAGTTTGGATATTTTGCAGGATATTTTGCAGGCACCTTAATCTTTATGGGGATCAGCTGTGTTTAAAGACCTTGTGTTTCTGCAGTATAGCCAAACTTCACTCTTATGCTATGCTAATGAGGTCAATAAAAAGGCCAAAACATGCATGCCTACAGCTAGTGGGGTTTGGCTTTATTGGCCTGAATGTAATCATATACACTTAAAAAGTAAACAAAGGTCATGGACATTCAGAAGCCATGTAGCTGAAACACATGATGTCCTTAAGGGGTCATTTGCTTTTTTTTTTTTTTTTTTTTTCAAAAATTTCTTTATTGCAGTTTTTAAGGTTACAACATATAAGTAATTTGACAATAAAATACACATACAACAAACCATAACAACCTATATACAAAGAAGTCACTTCAAGAATCCAATTTTTGTACTAACCACTTATTCTGCAGTGATAAGAAAAATAAAACAGTTACCATTAGCTATTTATGGGGATATTACAAATTCAAGGGAAAGATAAACTAAAACCTTTACATAGGGTACAGCTATGTGTGATCAGCTTATCAACATAAAAATTTATAAAATGACAATGATAATACGGTTCTAAATATATCCTTATTGACTTTTTTACTTAAATTGAATATTTTACTTCTAAAATTAATATTTTTACCTCTTGAGAATGAAATGTAATAGGTATTCCCAATACTCTTGGTAGTATTTACGTTTCTTAGTAACATATATTAGCTTGTGGGAGGAGCTGTATTTGATTGCTAAATTGCTAAAACCTTCCCATGAGAGTGGGGTTGCAAGGGTCCAGTTCTTTGTAATATAGAATTTGACAAGAGCACACATGGTGATGAGGACATGCTGTAAGACTCTTGGAAGATTATTTATATTAATGTGCTCTATAGCCGTTTCCCAGGATAAAGTACTTTTTGGTAGCCCATTTTCCTCTAGTCTTGCCCTTAATGAACACCATAGGTTATTGACTTTATTACGTTCCCACATAACATGGAGAAAGTCTGCTGGTTGCTTAGTGCAGTGAGGACATTCAGGTGGGTATTTGTTATTAAATTTACTAATTTTTTGAGGGGCAAAATATGCATTATTGTTAATCATAAGTTGGGTGTAAAGCAACTTTTTGAATGGACTGAATTTGAGCGTGTTTTCAATAGCATCTTTTTTATCTTGTTCAGTAATTTGTGGGGTTTTCTTTTGCCAGTATGAGGAAAATAAAGTACAATTCTGATGTTTTATATCAATTATAAGTTTGTAGACTCTGGAAATTGTTTTCCCCTTGGTTGCTAGATTTTTTAGAATTAACTGGGATAAATTAGTGTCTTGTTTATCAAAATGATCAGGTGGAAATTTGGTGTTTACAAGGTATCGGAGTGAGTTCATAATATTTACGTATTTCTTTGGGAGATTTAATTTCACTCATAATTGTGTTATATCACATTCCTTCCATTTGTAAATTTCCCATACTTTAAGATCTCTTATTAAGGGATAATCTTACAAGTTTATCAGTTTATTATTTAATAGTAAATCAGGATTAAGGGGTATAGGATGCAGTAGAAGAAGGTCATTTAATAATTGTACAGATGAAAAGAGCTTTTGAGTAGTTAAAACCATTTGTTTAATAAGTGGATGTAAGTTCTTAACATAGACAATTTTTTTTATTTATATTTAGGCATAGGAGAGCCCTAGGATTGCACCCAAGTGTTTTAATTTGTTCATACCAAATTCTAGACCATAAGGGGGACCATACATTTGTGTTTGATTCATAATTTAAAATTTGACATCGCCTATATGCATTAATAATACTGTAGTACAGTTTAAAATCAGGTAACCGTAACCCACCTTTAGATTTAGGAAGTATTAGCTTTTCATATTTGATTCTAGTAGCTTTGGGATATCAAATAAATCTGGATATAGTTCTTTCCATATCTATAAAAAATGTTGGGGGTATAATTGTGAAGGTAGCGTTCATTTGGAAAATAATTTTTGGTAGCAGGTTCATCTTAACGACACTACTTTTTGATAAAAAAGACATATTGATATTTTTTCATCTGCTCATATCATTTTCAATAATATTCCAGGTGTGAATTAAATTATTTTTAGTATATATTACCCCCAAGTATTTTAGTTGATAAGTTAGCTTAATCTCGCTCTCCGGGAAGTAAAAGTGCATATGTCCAATGGGATTTAGTGGGAAAAGATGAGATTTGTTGGGATTTAGTTTGTAATTTGAGATCTGTGAGAATTTGTCAATGGCTGTGAGTATTTTAGGAAGATCTGTTGTGGGGAGTTGTAGGTATATATTTAAGTCATCAGCAAATGCTGAATATATAATTTTAGTATTTAATACTCTTGGAATGTGTAGAAAAGATTTTTGTGGTATAAAAAGAAGTAGGGGTTCGAGATATAAATTAAAGAGGTAGGGAGAAAGTGGACACCCTTGTCTTGTGCCATTTGAAATGGGGATAGGTTTTTTTCTATTATTGTTAATCTGAATGGAAGTAGAGGCCATCTGATATAAAACCTTAACTTTATTATTAAATTCTTGAGGAAATCCGAATAAAGGCATGACATTAAATAAAAAGTGTAGATTTACTCTGTCGAAAGCTTTGCTAGCATCTGCGGCAATAATGTATTTGGGATGTTTATCTGTTTTAAGTAATCTGATAGCTGTGTCTAGTAATAGAGTGTTATCACTTGTTTGCCTATTTACCATGAAACCTAGCTGGTTATGAGATATAATAGAGAGGAGTATATTCTTCAACCTGTTGGCTAAGATTTGGGCAAATATTTTAAAGTCAGTGTTTATGAGGGCTATTGGTCTATAATTAGTAGGGTCCGTTGGGTCAGAATTCGGTTTAAGTAGAAGGACGGTCTTAGAGTTATTTATATATATGTCTGTTATCCCATGTTTTATTATATAATTATATACTTTAAGTAGGATTTTAGGAACAGGTTATGAGAATATTTTATAAAATTCAGAGGTGAATCCGTCAGGTCCTGGAGCTTTACCTGGCTTGAGATTTTTTATTGATTCTTTTATCTCTGTTAGGTGAAGTGTTTCCCCTAAAAGGTTTTATTGTTCTTGTGTAACTTGTGGAAATTTTAGGTTTTGAATGAACTCTTTAAATTTTTCATTTGAGGGTGGTAATTGCATGTTGTACAGCCTTTTATATATGTTCTCAAACACATTTAAAATGTCTTGGTTTCTTGAATTATGCCTCCTTCATAATGTAATTCTTTGATTCTTGGTGGGCTATTCTTAATATTTATTAGCCTGGCTAAAAGTCTTGAGGGTGTTTGCACCCATTCTGAGTACTGATATAAGGACCTGCTTTCTAAAAAAGTTAAATTTTCTAAGTAATGTTTATGTAGTTGTTTTTGCCATTCCATACATTTTTTCCTCTAATTCTTTTGAATATTTTTGTTGTAGTTCTAGTTCTGCTAATGCAATTTGCAATTCTAGTGTGGTTTTGGTATTATTGTACTTTTTCTTAAACCAGGCAGATTTTTGAATTATGACACCTCTAATAACTGCTTTAGCAGCTTCCCATTGCTTATCAAAAGGCATTGGAGTAGTTATGATTTCTTCATCTAATTGAGTGAGTATACTGTTTATCTCTTTTGCTACCTCTTGTTTCTGAATAATTTTTGGATTTAAAGTCCACTTATTGAAGTAAGATATGTTTTGGTTGAGGTTTAGCACGTTTATGAATAGACTGATTTTTGAATGGTCTGAGACAGATCTAGGTGAAATGCAGTATTTTAACTTATACGACCGAAAGAATTGAGAGATTAGCAAGGCATCTATTATTGACCAAGAATTATGAGATATAGAAAAGAAGGTGTATCTAGATATTGTTTTGTCATGTTGGAAATTCTCATATGGATCAAATAGATTGAAAGTATTTTGTAGTTCACTAAGGGCTATATTTATGCTATGCGGTTGCTTGGTTTCTTTATGGGATCTATCTTTGTCAGGTTCCAGTAATGCATTCCAGTCTCCCCCGATTATATATAAATGGTTATGGAATTCAATAAGTTAAAGATTTCATAAATAAACATTTGTTGGTTAGAGCAGGGACTATAGATATTTAGGAAAAGTAATGGTTTATCTATGCTACGGTATTTAGAGGTAAACAAAGTTCATCTCCCATTTAAGTCTGTTTTTGTGGAAACAATTTCCCCCTGATATGTTTTGTTAATAATAATAGCAACCCCTCTAGATGTAGAATTATGTCCAGCAGCTACTATATGCTTGACCCATTTACTTTTTCTCTCCCTGTCCCAAAGTTGTGAGATCAGGTGAGTTTCTTGAAGAAATGTTATCATTGTTTTACTTTGATATATAATATGCATGACTAGGGTCCTTTTACTTTTGTCTGAAATCCCCTTAACGTTCCATGAATCTAAAGATATCATTTCTGAAAGTTTAAAAAATATTTCTTGATTAGTGTTAATAAAGCATAATAAGCAACTGACAACATAAAGAGATACCGTTGTTTATTTGTGTTAGTTAGTTCTTTCTGTATAGTGACTTCTGTTCTCCTAGCCCCCTATGAGTGCCTAACCACCCATTCCTCTGTAATGATAGATAAATAAAACTTATAAAATCAAAGGATATTTGTGACTGGGTCTGGGTAAAAATCTTATAGAGCAGAGGGATGTAAAAATTACCTACTACTTTCCAAACGTACACAACCATATGTATCAACTCTGCATAGCAGCCTCCCTATACCCATATTCAGAATCTATTTTTTAATATCTTACCATTTTTAAACATATTTAGTATGTTAGGTAATATACTCGAAATACTTTGGCTAGCCTTATAACTAAAGAAATATACTAAAACTCCAACTAAGGTCATTAGTTCTTAGATTAAAACCCTCAAAGCCATAGAAACATTCCTATGTCATTTTGTGTTTAAGCTATAACAAGTCAGAAGGTGCATGAGTAGTTACATACTTATGCCTGACAAATAAAGACAAAGTAAAGAAAAGAGAAAAAACCCAGTACAATACAGTCTTATGAGCTAAATCTATTAACACCAAAGATGATACTAGAGAGGCATTATTGAATATTACTGCTGTCACTCTAATAACAAAATAATAATACTTCTATTATTCACCTTCAGTACATGTGTATTACAGATACCTATCCTTTAGTTTCATTGCTTCCTCTATATACAAGCATTTGCTTAGTAATACAGCCTAAAAGAAGATGTTTAACTGGATATATCAGTTCTACAATACTAGGAGACTCTGTTCACTTTTCCTAGAGAAAAATACACATTCCAGTTGCATAGTTTACCTTAAGGAGTTTAACAGGTAGAGCAGGTCTGTTTTAGGTACAAGACCACCATCAAATCTAATTTTGTAACAACACATATGAGCATGCAGCTGCTACCTAATATAATTATCAAACTCTTCTTTAGATATATAACTCAGCATTATATACACATGAGTATAGGAAGAGTTCACCTAATAATTCAATTGAGAAGAAAACTGATGTTGTATTCCACAAAATCATCAGCTTAAAATGGTCAAGCACTTTCATTGAAATAACAGTCTGCATTGCACATTTAAATTAACTGTATTAACTTCAAAATTCTCTAGCATGCAAATTAAGTATTCATAAGTCTATCTGCTTACATTTTGCTGCACAGGTTTAGTTAGTATGCTTAGCAAGCAGTCTGAGTACATTTCCAACTATTCTGATGGATTGTTTTCAGGAAAAAATGCAGTTTTATGTACAATACTGTACTCGCAATGCATTTCTGCCATTTAGATCTGTTCCCAGTAATGCACTGGGGCTCCTAGGTCATTTTGATGATAAAATTAATTGAAAGGTGAAAGGTTATTGCAAACACTTGTGGCTGCATGGAATTGTGGGTAATGGAATGTTGCAATGCTAATGGACCTCGCGGCCTACTCAGAAATGGAAAAATAAACTGATTAAAGTATTTATCTCAAGAAAAAAATCGAAAAAGGCAGGATTCAACCTAAAACATAAGAGAATGTCATTCAGATGTTTCAGCAAAGGTGGATTGACTTTTTCTCAAGCTGGATTTACATTGTAGAGACAGAGAAAAGTGACGTTTGCTTCTTCAGGTGTATCTATGGATATATTTTCATTTTTATGGTAGAATATTAATGTAGCAGGATATTTCATCTGAAAGCATATTTTTTTTCGATCAGGTAAGCACAGTATTTATTTAGTTTCTGACAATTTTGCTTGACTTCAACAGGAAGGTCTTGGCTTATTGTGATTTTATGTCCTCTCCATGTGAGGGTTTTCTTGGTTTTATATGCAGATAGTATTAATTGTACATGGGCTGAATTAAGGAGCCTGACATATATCTGTCTTGGATAATCCGTGTTTTGTGAGCGTCTTATGGATCTGTGAGCTCTTTCAATTGTTATGTCCTCCAGAAGTTCTTTATCCTGCAGTAGTGTGCTTAGTATTTCTTTAATAATTGTGTTTAGTTGGGTGTTTTGGTGTTTTTGACAGACTCTAGTATTTCCCTAATAATGAGATTATTCCATCTGCTTCTAGCTTCTAAGTCCTGGACTTTTTGTTGCAATTCTGAAATATTCTTCGCACCAGCCTGTATACTTTTATTCAGGCCTTGTATTTTCAGTTCATTGTCCATGATTTTTTGCTCCATTTTGTTCTAACCTGAGCATAATTTGGTCCATGTTTGAGCTGAAAGTATTTAGTTTGTGTGAAAATCCTTGGACTTCTGCTTGCAGTGGTTGTAATGCAATTTTAAGGTCTTCCAATGTTAATGCTTGTTCTTGCTTTGATCTAAGGACAGATTTAGTCGTTTTTGACTGAATTTTATTTGTTTTTAGCCTTTTTGACGAAATATCTTTTTCTGATGTAACTATAGTTGATAGTTTAGATTTGGTAGTTACTGCTTCCATTTGCTCTGATTGATTTTCCATTTCCAACATTGATTTAGTTGTTTTTCAGATAAAATATAGTCAGCTAAACAAAGGTGCAGAAGGTTGTTTTTATTCTGGCAATTTTATATTAAAACAAGTCCTTTTTTCCTTCTTCTTTTCACTCAGGCCTACTTATCTGGATGAGTCCAGACCATGCGGTTCAGGGATCTGGTTGCAGTGAGTATTATTTTTCTTGCAAAAAAGGTTATCCAACGAAAAATACAGCTGGAATATTTAAGCAGATTGCTTGTTGCCTTTTCTTCTGTTGAAAAGTTGATAGTTTTCCTCAGGATGCGCAGACAAAAGGTCAGATATTGTTGAAAGTTAAGGGAGCTGCACAGCTAGAATGCTCACTGGCCGTCCACCATTTTGGAATCCAAGGGGTCATTTGCTTATATCCCATGGTCATTCTTTACAGGAGGTGTAAGTTATCACACTGGGAAAACTCTAGCTTGGCTGAGTTTTCCTTGCAGTTTTTGTGGAATGATTTGTCTGTGTGCCCTTTTTACCCTTTGGTTTGTATGCACACACACACACACACACACACACACACACACACACACACACACACACACACACACACATATATATATATATATATATATATATATATATATATATATATATATAGATATATATGTATGTATGTATATATACCAACTCTGAGATCACCATACTTGAGAGTTAAGGGAATAGTCTGAGAAAAGCACCTCAGATGTGATAAATGTTTACTTATCCTTTTGCTGATAGGGTCCCACTAGGCTAGTGACCTTTTTTTCAGGGGGAGCAGCATGGAGGAGGACAGAAAAGCTATGGAGAGTTTGGAGGTGAAAATGAGAATTTAGAGAAAAATTTGTTCAACATGGGGCTTCAGAATGAAATAAAGATTCCTATGTGGTGAATATTACCGATGGTCCTGTGCTCTTACAGTCCTTTTGTAACCTCTAGCAGAGCTGAAAGTGCAGGCTAAAACACCAGTGGAAGCAGTCCTGGGCTCTAACAGTGGAGGGAGCCTGTCTTACTGGTGGCACTGCCTGTAGTGCTGGGGAAACCCAGTGGTGAGTATCACCAAATGAGTCCCTTAATCTCAGTCCCGAAATCTCAGTTTCAACAATTGGCTAAAGTATTGGTGTCATTCAAAGGGGATCCAGTGTCTGTCAGCCTGAGATGACATGCTCGACAAGCCACGTTGCTTCGCTAGGGACCTGTCACCCTTAGGCTTTCGTATACTGGCCAAGGCTCTTGCCACCCCCATAGTGCCTTTTTTAGGCAAGGCTCAAAAGACAAACCCACCTCCATAGACAACCCAAAGATAAAAAAAACAAAAGGTAATGCTACTCAATGCTGACAACCGCTGAGGAGAGTAGATGAAGAGCTAGATGTTTGCAGTAAAACAATCCACAAATACGCCGTTAACTGAAAGTTAACACTCTTTAATTCCACTCTGTAACGTTAAACACCAAAGACAAACAGTGTTTTTCGTCCCAGTCACTACCGGAACTTCATCAGACAATTACTTCCTGTCTTAGTAATACTTAAATACAAAATAGTACACTAGCATCATTAATTAAGTTATCAATTAAAAAGGAATCAGTGTTGAACATAATTAAGATCCGTTTTTCTAAACGGACTCCAAACATTCTAAAATTCACCATTAGCCGATAAAACATAGCGTAAACTGAACCCTAATGTCTGCAAAAATCAACAATTGTAAAAGTGTATTTCATAACTTCCTTTGAAACACTTTAGTCCCAATTAAGTTATGTTGTTAAGATAACAGTTTACGTAAACAATAATTCCCCATTTGCAACGTTGTAAATAAACGCTCCTTTTGCAAGTGATACCCTGTCTAAAAATTAGTAAATAAAAACCACGCTTAATATAACATAAAACAGCGTAAAAAAGCATGAAAAAGTACAAAAAAGTACAAAAAAGTACATACAAGCAACCTGTTTTCTCCGTACTCCAGAACTCCTCTATTCTGCTTTGATCTAACAGGTTGCTTAGCCTCATTGGTGCAAACACTACATAGTGGTTGCGCGAGTTAAAAAATCACTCCCTTACTGGAATCCGGTTGCCGAAAAGGTAAAGTGTGTGTAACATCTGTTGCTATGTCCTACATCTACAGTCACAAGCACCTCCATCTAGGGATGACAGTCCTGTGCGTGTGACAGTACCCTACAACCCGTGAAGTTCAAGTGACTCGCCAAGCTTGAATGACACATCACCAGTGTCAATGCATCCTAACTTAGTTAGTCGCAAGAGCTCCGCAACCCCGTATTGCACCTGAATGGCGCTGGGGTACTATGGTTCAAGTTGTGAAAACTAAATCACAACCCCTGTCAATGAGTATTTTATGTTTTGTTAAAGCAACACTCCGCTACATAAAGGAATGTTTTTATATGGATAACTACTTATGCGTTCCAATATTTAAACAAAGCATTCAAGATTGTGACTTTGGTTACTTATTGTTTTTCACTGTCCTTAAGTTTGCAATCTTTTCTCATAGGACATCTGCCAGTATGTTACAAATTGCAGAACAGGTGAATGAAACATAGAAAATGGTCTACAAAAAACGTAACCTGCCATATACAGGTCCTGTTGGTGTTATCCAGGTGTACAACAAACATAGTTGAAAAACTCAAAACCTAAAGGTAGTCAGATCCCCTAAATTACTATTAGTTAGTAACAGTGTGGACACCTAACTGCCGTACATACATAACTCTCTGAGTGTTAATCAGTAGACTACAATAATTCCACTGCAATAAAAGGTGTATATTTATATATTTATATAACTATCCATCTATGCATTGCATAATTTAAACAGTACGCTAAAATATGTAACAGTAGCTTGTTTATTATTTTTCTGTTTTATAATTTTAAATCTTGACTCCAGTAAAGTCTAGCAGTGTGTTGCAGATTACAATAAACTCACCAATAGGCGTAACAAAAATCGTTGCCTATAGAGTACAGGTCTTGTATGTATTGACCTGATAGGCGTACACTCCCTCATAAGGTCTAGACTTAGGGGTCAACAAGGCCCCTGGTTTACTACTGTTTGCTGCCAATATGGGCACACTAATGCAATGCTTAAGCTACCCTCGAAATGAGAAAAAATAATATAAAATACACCTATGAACTGCTAGATGCTCATACCTACACTATCCCTACGTATGTGTTTTTGTAACGTGGTCAAATATTAATGTTTACCTTGTTCAAAAGTGAGTGTGAGCAAGAAATATTAAAACACTGTTTACATGTACTATTTTAGTATATGTGTGTTAAAGAATAGTACTTACATTGTTCTAATTTTTAACCTATCTAATCCCTTTTCATTGCATATTGTACTATTTGATTCTATCTAAGTAGGTTCTTAATTTTTAAGATACATGAAATTGAACAGCTTTCATTCAGGCCTGGGGGGGTGCATGCCATTAACCTAACTTGCCATTTCAATTCTCTTCTTTCTAAATCCAATTTTAACATAATGTCGTTCACCAACCCTTCCTCAATAAAGTTTTTTCTAGTTTGGTCAATTACCAAAAATTTGAATTTGTGATCTGAATACTTTGTACAATGCCTAGCTAGGGCGTTGTCATCCTTATTTTTGGCAATTGCATAACAGTGCTCATAAATCCTATCACGGAGTCGTCTATCGGTTTTGCCCACGTAGAATGAAAAACATTCTGTGCACTGGGCCAGGTAGACGACTCCTTTGGAATTACAATTGCTCAGTATGCTGACTTGAAAAGTTTCATTTCTGATGTTAAACTTTTCTGAAGTGTTTATGTATGCACAATATTTGTAACTCCCACATTTTGTTGTACCTCTTTTGGGTAGTTTGGTTTTACTTTTTGTTTCCAATAATTTTTTCAAGTTGTAACCCCTTCTGTATGTGATAATTGGACCGTGAGCAAGGATGTTTATTAAATCTTTGTCTAATGACAGAGACCGCCAGTACTTCCTAACTATATTGCCTATGTTTGATGCTTCAATACAGTATGTGAAAGTAAATGCAATATTGAAATTTTCTTCAGTTTTGCCCTCCCTGTCATCCGATTCTTATATTGTGACCATTGTAAGTAATGGTGGAGTTTGGTCAGAGTTGCCATTATACACTAAAGTGATGTTAGTTTTAACTTGACCATTCAAAATAGGTGCACTGGGTGACTGGGACGAAAAACGCTGTTTGTCTTTGGTGTTTAACGTTACAGAGTGGAATTAAAGAGTGTTAACTTTCAGTTAACGGCATATTTGTGGATTGTTTTACTGCAAACATCTAGCTCTTCATCTACTCTCCTCAGCGGTTGTCAGCTGTGTGTTCTAGGTTTGCTTGGATTTATTTCGTTGGTAATGCTACTCAATGCCAGAAGTCTAAACCTCAAGATGCACGCACTCGAGACTCTCCTCAATATGGAGAAAATCGATGTCTGTGCAGTAACAGAAACCTGGTTCAAGGCTCCTGAGAGCACCGCAGCACTACCAGGTTTTAACTCATGCCATGCTTTTCGGCCCCAAAACTTGGACCGAAGCACAAACGGAGGTGGAGTATCTATATTCATTAAAGATACCTACACCTCCAGGTTAGTGGCACTGCACGAAGCATCGGAAACCATCCATGTGCAACTAACAGCAGGCAAAACTGCCTTTCAGTTTGTAGCCTGCTACAGAACACCCTCCCTATTACAGGAACCCCACTTGGCATTCCTGAAAACACTGGAGAATATGAAGGTCTCTCCAAACACTATGTTATTGGGTGACTTCAACTACCCAAACATTGACTGGGAAAACTACTCAAGCCCAAACACCCTCGCCCAATGGTTCCCTGAATTTATAAACTCTAACGCAATGGAACAACTGGTCACCACTCCCACAAGAGGGAACAACATATTGGACCTGGTCATCACCAACATGGGGACTCTATGTTCCACACCAGAGGTAAACCCCTCATTGGTAAGATCAGACCATAAACAAATTTCCCTGGACATCCATATCCCGTCCCCACCCCCAGCCAAGGAAATCACTGTAAAGAATTTCTCCAAAGCCAACTTTGCACTTCTCAAGACTGAGGTGGAATCCTTCAAAGCCCCTGGGCCAGAGGATAATACAGCCCAATCCGCAGAATCCTTTACAAATGCATTCTATGAGCACCTGCAGGAATGCATGGATCGTGCTATCCCAAATAAAACCAAGACTCACTCCTCCAAAAACAAGAGACTGGTCTGGTGGACCCCAGCCATAAATAAGCTATACAACAGAAGGAGGAAGCTACTACATGACAGAGCAAAATCCCAAAAAGGGAAGGCATCTCTGATCAGTATTAGCAAGAAACTTCGATCCCTCATAAAATCATCAAAGGCCAGTTTCAAAAGAAAAATTGCCCTAGACACTAAAGATAATCACAACGCCCTCTTTAGTTATGTCAGAAACATGGGCAGAAACTCCCAGATATGCTCTGAATTGTTGCATAATGGTACAAAATATACCAAACCTACAGACATAGCCAACATCCTGGCGGACAGATTCAGGGCAACCCCCCCTTCCCCCCCCCAAAGGAGCAAACGCCTATCCCAACTGAATGTAACCTCCCTGACATCACAGATGCACAGGTGAAAGCTGCCCTCTCCAAAGCAAAAAACACAGCATCTATGGGACCGGACGGTGTCCCAGGCTATGTCTTACATGAGCTCCAAGAAGAACTGAACCCTCACATTAAGTCACTGTTCAAACTTAGCCTTACTACAGGATATGTACCCAAAGAATGGCGTACAGCTACAGTGGTCCCACTCTACAAAGGTGGTGCCACAATGGACCCCGGAAACTATCGCCCCATAAGCCTGTCTAGTCTGGTCTGTAAAGCTATGGAGCGTATTATCATGGAACTCATAAACAAAGACATTGGGAGCCTCCAGACACTGGACCCTACCCAATTCAGCTTTGTTAAAAGCAGATCTTCTCTCTTAAACCTAGTTGATTTCTTTGAAACAGTTACCAAAGCCATAGATGAGGGCAAGGTAGTCCACACAGCCTACCTGGACCTCGCAAAAGCCTTCGACACAATACCCCACTCGGGCATCATAAACAAGCTTACCAGCTTAAATATCAACCCCTATATCACAAGATGGGTTGCAAACTGGCTCAGAGATAGAACCCACATGGTCAGAATTGCAGGTGCCATGTCCGAATCCAAACCAGTTACAAGTGGCATCCCACAGGGCTCAGTTCTGGGACCTCTCTTGTTCGGTATATACTTCTCTGAGGTTCAGGCTAACACGGGGGGATTATGGCTGACAAAGTTCACAGATGACTGCAAACTGGGGCCATAATCGAATCTCCAGCTGACACAAGCATCCTCCAAAAGGGTCTCACAGAGACGGATGCTTGGTGCTAGAGCCACGGCCTCAAGCTAAATGCTAAAAAGTGCATAGTCATCCCCTTTGGGAAAAACAAGGTGCCCACAAATTACCACATAGGTGGTAATCCATTAAGTACGGAGGAAGTAATTAGAGATTTGGGGACCAACGTAGATAGTAATCTCTCCTTTGATAATCACGTTGCCATAGTGGTTAGAAAGACCTTCTATATAGCCCACCTTATCATGAAAGGATTCGCATCTAGATCAAGAGAGGTCATTGTGCCCCTATACTCATCACTCATCAGGCCCATAATTGAATACAATGCCCCTTTTGGGATGTACCTTACCCAACACCTGCAGCAACTGGAGAGACCCCAAAAGTACCTCACCAAGAGGATCATGGGCTACAAACAGATGTCCTATGCAGCTCGACTAAAGAAACTCCAGCTCTACTCAGTTGCTTACCGTCTACTCAGAGGAGATCTATGCCTGACGTACAAAGCCATGTCAAACCCAGAATTAATGGACATGCTCCACCTCAAAAAATCCAAGTCCCTTAGAGCTACACGCTCCATGGACCTAAACCTCAGCACAAAAATAAGTAGGACATGCTGGAGGGACAGATTCATTTCCCAGAGGCTCCCCTCATTCTGGAATAGAATCCCAATTCATGTTAGACATAGCCCTTCGCTGACCCTCTTCAAGCGAAATTTGGACACGTGGATGGGAAATTGCAAATTCACCCCTGGGATCTCTCCTGTGTCCCTGCTAGACAGAGGCACAGTAAACTAATCTTAAAAGGGTACCTTCTGTGACCTACTTTACAGAGGCACAGTAGGCTAATCTAATAGGGAGGTGGAAGCCAAATACAATCTGGCTAGGCTTATAAATGCCCTAGGGCAGATAGCCTAGTATCTATCTATGAACCTATGAACCTATGAAAAGCCCCCAATACTGTTTGGAGGGAGCCTGCCTTGCTAGTAGCGTAGCCCGGAGCACTGCAGGTACCAGTGGAGTGGGGCAAAATCTCAGACCAGACATACTCAGTGTATATAAGACCGGGCTCAACTGGGTGGGTGCCAGACCTGCTGAATGGATGAGCAGCTGTAACACAGAAGAACTAGACAAAGTAAAAAAACACAGATGAAAATTCTTCAGACGTTCATTCAGCGGGTCCGACGCCCAACCAGTTGAGCCTGGGTCTGATGAAGTCACTGTATCACAGTGACGAAAAGCGCTTCACAATAAATTAATTTTGCTGTGGACAAGTTTGGGTGTTTGGTACACTTGTGTTTGGATCTAGTATTAAAATATCTTTAACCTGCAAGCTAGTGCCCAAGTTTAAAAAAACAAACTTCAGATTGGCAAAAAATATGTGCTGAGTTCTTTGTAATTATCATCTACCTTACACAAACACACACACACACACACACACACACACACACACACCCTTTGTAATGGTTACAGAACACTTACTTGACTTGCAGCAGTGACTGTTCTAAATTACCTGGCTCACAAATAAAATCCTCTGGTTCGCCGTTCGCAAATAAATATTCCCTTTCCCTTCCCCTCCGGTTCATTCACAATTGAAAATTGAGTTTTGGCTTACAAATAACATCCTTTGGTCTGGATGTCTGGTTCGTGAATAAAAATTAACAGCTGAAGTTATTTGCGATGCAGCCAATGCTCGCAAATAAGAGTTTGTAATTCCTGCTCGGCGCACACTTGAAACAGCCGGAAATGCTTCATACTTCAATTTTCGACTGGCTGGCTTGCACAAAACAGCCGGAAATCCTTCCAACAGGCTGACTCATGGGCTGCCATCATCGCGCATGTGATTATGTCAATCAAAAGGACGAAAATTTAAAAAACAGAGCCAGCCAAAATTGGGAGTTAAGGGATGCTACTCGGGAATCGTGGCACCCCATTATTTGGACCTCAAAACCATTAAAAAATTAGAACTTTGGTATGGTTGAGAGGTATGGGCATACCTCCCTGGACTACATGAAAAGAGACATGGAGGAGCTCTCCGATCTTGTAGCCCAGGCAGGTATGACCCTAGCTCTGAGTAGCATCCTGCCATCACCTAGAATGACACCACAGTACAAGGACAAATTATTGACTTCAACAATTGGCAAAGCTTCTGGTGTCATTCTAAGGGGATCCAGTATCTGTCTGCCTGGGATGACATGATCGACAGACCATGATGCTTTACCAGAGATGGCCTGCACCTGTCATCCTTAGGATTCAGGATACTGGCTAAGACTCTTGCAACCCCTATAGTGCCTTTTTTAGGCAAGGTTCAAATGACAAATGCACAACCTTAACAGGTACAAGCAAGCAAAATCTGAGGGTAATGCTACTCAATACTAGAAGTCTAAACCTCAAAATGCATTCACTCGAGGCACTCCTTAAAATGGAGAACATCAACATCTGTGCACTGACAGAGACCTGGTTCAAGGCTCCAGAGAGCACACCTGCATTACCAGGCTATAATTCATACCACACCTTTCGTCCACCTAACCTGGACCGAAACACTAAAGGCAGAGGCGTGTCCATATTCATTAAGGATATCCACACCTCCAGGCTAGTTGCTCAGCATAATGCATCTGAGATTATCCAAGTGCAACTAACTCTGGGCAAGACCACAATCCAAATTGTAACTTGCTACAGATCCCAGGATTCCCACTCCTCATTTATTGATACACTGGAAAATATTAGGGTACAACGCAACACCCTAATAATGGGCAATTTCAACTACCCTACCATTAACTAGGTAAACCACTCATGTACCAACTCTTTTGCTCAACGTTTTCTGGAATTCATAAATTCCAATGCCTTGGATCAACTTATCCACACCCCCACAAGGGGCAGCAATATCCTAGACCTGGTCATTACCAACATGGGCGACTGGTGTTCCACACCAGAGGTCAAGTCCTCGTTGGTCAGATCCGAACACAAGCTAATCACCCTAGACAGCCACATCCCAACCCCACCCCCATTAGGGAAACCACCATAAAAAATTTCTCCAAAGCCAACTTCACGCTTCTTAAGACAGAAGTGGCAAACTTCACGACACCCATGCAGACAGACAATAGAGGTACGACTGCTGAATCCTACACAAATGCACTTTATAAGCACTTACACAAGTGCATGGATGGTGCTATCCCTAACAGAACCAGGATGCTATCCTCCAAAAAAAGGAAGCCAATCTGGTGGTCCCCTGCCATAAACAAACTCTACAACGGAAGAAAGAGTAAAATCCCATGATTGGAGGAACTCCCTGGTCAGCCTCGGTAAGAAGTTGAGATCCCCTCATAAAATCCTCCAAAGTTAGTTATGAAAACAAAATCGCCACTGATTCTAAAGGCAGCCACAAAGCATTCTATAGCTATGTCAAGAATCTCAATGGCAACACTCAGATCTGCTCTGAGTTACAGCACAATGGCACTAAATATAAAGAACAACTGATATTGCCAACATCCTGGCAGATAGGTTCAGTGCTAAGTTTACCCCCCTCTCACCCCCTAAAGGTCCTATCTCTATACTGGAAGAATGCAAAGTTCCTGTAATCACGGATGCACAGGTAAAAACCACACTCTCCAAAGCCAAGAACACAGCATCCATGGGACTTGACAACATCCCAGGCTGCATTCTACATGAACTGCAGAATGAACTGGCACCCCACCTAAGCACCATGTTCAGTCATAGCCTCACCTCAGGCTTTGTGCCCACTGAATGGTGAACAGCAACGATTATCCCACTCCACAAAGGGGGAGCCACCATGGACCCTGGGAACTACTGCCCCATTAGCCTAACAAGCCTGGTCTGCAAGGCCATGGAAAGTATCATCATGGATCTTATACACAAAGACATTGGTAATCTCCAAACTCTGGACCCCATACAGTTCGGGTTTGTAAAAGGCAGATCATGTCTCCTAAACCTGATGGACGTCTTTGAAGCAGTCACCAAAGCCATAGACGAGGGTAAGGTGGTTCACACAGCCTATCTAGATCTCACCAAGACTTTTGACACCATCCCCCACTCTGGAATTATAGATAAACTCACTAAACTAGGTATAAATCCTTATGTCACAAGATGGGTTGCCAACTGGCTCACTGACAGAACCCACACTGTGAAAGTAGCAACTCCAAATCCGACTTCAGATCAGTGACAAGTGGAGTACCACAGTGTTCAATCCTGGATCCTCTCCTGTTTGGTATCTACTTTTCTGAAGTACAGGCTAACACAGAAGGTCTTTGGGTAATGAAGTTCACAGATGACTGCAAACTAGGAGCCATAATCAAAACTCCTAACGATATGGTCATCCTACAAAAGGGCCTCATGGAGACAGATGCCTGGTGTCAAAGCCATGGCCTCAAGCTCAATGCCAAAAAGTGCATTGTCATCCCCTTTGGTAAAAACTCTGTACCCATGAGCTACCACATAGGTGGTAGTCTACTTAACACCGAAAGCATGATAGAAGACCTTGGGACACAGGTGAACAATAGTCTCTCCTTTGATAATCACATCGCTACAGTAGTCAGGAAATCCTTCTACGTGGCACACCTCATCACAAAAGGTTTCTCATCCAGGAAAAAAAGAGGTCATTGTTCCCCCTCTACTCATCACTCATTAGACCCATTATAGAGTACAATGCCTATTTTGGTATGTACCTCACAAGACATCTACAACAACTGGAAAGGCCGCAGAAATACCTAACAAAGAGGATTACCCTACACAGACCGTCTCAATAAATTCCAGCTTTACTCCATCGCATATCACCTACTCATAGGTGATCTCTGCCTAACATACAAAGTTATGTCAAACCCAGAGCTGTTGGACATGCTCCACTTAAAGAAATCCCAATCCCTCCGAGCTACATGCTCTAGGGACCTAAACCTTGTCACTACAATAAACAGGACATGCTGGAGGGATAGATTCCTGTCCCAGAGACTTCCCATACTCTGGAACAAACTACCTATCTATATCAAACAAACCTCCTCATTAGCACTCTTCAAGAAAAATCATGATGATTTGTTGGGAAATAGGAAATTCACCCTAGGGATCACCTTTCTGGCTCTACTCGACAGGAGCACAGGAAAATTATTTTCTTGGATAGTGAAATCCAGGGTACCTTTTTGGCCATGCTTATATAGGCCCTAGAGCCAATAGCCTAGTACCTACCTATGAACGTATAAGAGTGTTAGTGAATGGGTGGCTGAGTAAAGAAATATGCATGAGGTGTGGTATAAGACAAGGATGTCCCATGAGTGGAATATTGTTTGAACAGGTAATGAATGTGATAGTGATTGAAATAACTTATAAAATGAAAGATGCTAGATATGTGATGCAAAAGGAGGTGGTGATTCTATCACTTTTGACATATGCAGACAATATAGCTGTAATTTTTAAGAACAAAATACGGATGAGGCAAGTGTTGGTTTGTCTGAAAGGATATTTAAATGAAATGGAAATTACCTTTAATAAAGATAAAAGTAAGAGTTTGGGTGATGTGAAGAAAATTGGGGGAGGTGTATTTTTCAAAGAATGAGGTGACTTTTCTAGGTATAAAATTTGGGAAAAGTATGTAGTTATAATGCAATGGGAGGGTTTGATAAAAGAAATGAAAGGAATATGTCTTCTGCGGAGGATGTATAGATTAATTTAGTTTAATGGAAAATGGATTTTGGCAAATATATTGTGAAAAATTAGATTATGGCTATGAATGAAGGAGCAAGGGACAATTAAGGAAGAATAACAATGAAGATGTTATAAGAAAAATGATAAATAGTAAAAAAAGAAATAGGAATGTGTATATGCGTCTGTAAATATGTACATTTTGTAAGTATGTAAATAATGTATTTTTTATGCTATGTAAAATAAAGGACCCTTACTCTTTTTAATAGGTAATATGGCATTGTTTATTTCTAACTGACCTTCCACCAACTGAAATAAATGAGACCTCAGTTTAACATTGCATCTGAAGCATGACACACTCAGGAGTGCAGCACCCCTGTTATGCTGCACTACGGTGTCAGCAATCCATCAACATCATGTGGGAAAAGAACTAACAGCCTTTTGCACCAGAGGCGAGTGTACTACCTGTTGTTCCATTGACACTGCTGAAAATGAAAGTTCATATTTTCATCCATTCAGTCACCACATCTCATGACTTGCTAAAGTGGAGTCTGGGATTTCAAATAGTTATCAAATTAGTGTTTTCAAAATGTGTTCAGTAGTGGAAGAAATGAAAATTAGATAAGCATTTAGCATAACAAACTTTCTGATACAGTAATGGCTAGTTTCATAGTCTTAGTTAACTAAGTCTACCTACCTATCAAGTCAAGTATTCTAAAAACAGAAACCAGCTAATTGTATAGTCTTAGATGTTGCAGCTATGCATTTTAGTGAAGTAATGAGACTATAAGATAGCAAGATAATAGGGAAGCTAGGAGTTAAATTAAAGATGGGGGTGTGTTATAGGTAGAAAAAAGTGTCATAAGCCATATCTAGGGATAGTGGGGAGACCAGATTACCCTCATTTGTAAAATAGTTAATGGTGCTGAGGAAGCTTAATAAGGCAGTGTTAAGGCTGGGGTTTGGATGGAACCTATGTTGCACAGGAAATATTAGGTTATTGTTTAGAAGATACTGAAAAAGTTGTGTGCACACCTTTCCAAGACTTTGGAGAGTGGAAGAAGAATGTTGGTGGGTCCTGTAATTATTTAGTTCAGTGGACTGTCCTCTTATGTACAGGGACAGAATATTGGATTGCTTTCAGATGTGTGGAACATGTGACTTTTTAATTTCTTCAAATGTTTTTGGTTTCTAATACCTTGACAGGAATGGACCCCATTCCTAAATCAGGCTGCAATTGCAGATTGAGAAATGAATTTTGTTTCTGTTTTCAATGTTTGACAAGAGTGCACTCCTACATGAATCTATTTATGATTACTGCGATTAGGTATGCTTTGGCAGTGGTAACCAATTTTATGTATTCACCTAAAAGGTTATCAGCATCTAGGATAGTTAGTTTAAGCCTATGAAGGTATTTTTTATTCTTATTACAGATAGAAGCTTAAGAGAAAAGGAGTTGTTTTGGTCCTGCTATGAAGGTGGGGATGTTGAGGAGAGTTTCTGGAATATGACTTATTAAGGCTGCTGCTGATCTGTAAAGTGTATTTTGAACTGAGATGCTGTGGTTTAATTTGTTTGTGATCTAGATGGGTTTGGTTAGGATACCTTGCCTGGTTTTAGGAGATTATTAATTGTGGTCAATTTTTTTTTATTTTTTTGTTGAGATACTTGTAGGTTAAGATAATATTGTTTCTTGTCAGAGATGATCATGGTTTCTCAAATGCCTTTGTAGCTGGTAATGATGTGGATTATTATTTGTGGCCCATGTTTTTCAGATTTTATCTCCTTCTCTCCTTAGCTGTTTAGCTTTCCCTAATAGGCCAAGCAGCAGGGTTTTCTTTCACACATTTCTTTCTTAGGGTGCTTCCTCCTTTGCAGCTTCTCTGATGTTTGTGAAAGATTCTGTGAAAGCAAAAATATCAAAAAGCTTAATTAGAGATTTTACATTGTTATGCCCTAAAAATAAAACAAATGGCCAATGCCCTTTATAGACATAACCTCACATGCATAACTTTCAGGAAATGTAAGCATTTTTGTTTTGAATTATATTTAGTTATCAACTAGAGTTGGGGACTTCAGGTCACTGAGAAACATCAATTGGAATGGCAGTTATGACTTAATGTTGCAGTACCTCCTGGTTTTAATGATGCTATATGAATTAGAAATATTTTAAAATTTATGTCTCACCAAAAAAGAGATCAACCATTGTGTTATGTCAGACTTATGAGATTGTCTGTTTTTAGTCACAGAATCTTCTATTATATAAATGTGTGTTTCATCATTATGTGATTGTTCTGATAAAATATTTGGGGCAGAAATGCTCAATAAATAAGCTTAAACCTGTTTTGTTTATAGACGTATCCTGTTCTTTTTGGTTCTTTTGTTAACTTTACCAGCAAGTAGTCAGTATTTTTTAGGCTGATTTATTTTCTTTTTTTTTTTTTTGACTCCACCAATCCACCTATATAGTTGTGTTTTATGTTTCTCAACAGGAGTCAAATTACTGTGAACTGGATCATCTTCCTCCCACCAGGATAGGTAAGCCAGTTTCAGCCACTCATCCTCCTCTCCTGTGATTGGATCTTCCAGCACTCAGGTCACTAACTAGACCTGGATTATCTAGGTCACAGTCAGTATTTCTTCTGTCTGTGTCATAGAATTGACTGTCCACTGCACCACTCTTGCCTTCACTATTTTTCTTCTGCTCTCTATTCATACTCTGTAGTCCACTTCTTTTTTTTAATAATTATTTTTATTAATTTCAATTAGGTGACAAATTTGTTATGTAGATGAATATATAGAAATTGTATTTACACACAAACAGAAATAAATATCAACAAATAGCCATAAATAATAAACAAATAAAGTATTAACTATATACAAGTGTCCATTAAACCTTGAAGAAACATATCATATTTAGTAGATAAGTATGTCAAAACTGAAATAATGTCCATTTATTCAACAGTCTCTTTAATTTCTTCCACGACTTTAAAGAAGAAGTAATTCTAGTGGTATTTTGTTTGATGGTTAAAATTTCCATCTGGCAAGTTTCAGTTGTAATATTAAAGAATTCTTTCATAGGTGGTGTGTTAGTTGTCTTCCAATTTTTTGTTATCACTTTTCTTGCCATTGCAAGAATTGTCCAAAGAAGAGGGTGATCAACTTTTTTCACACAAGTGGGTACTGGTAATTTAAAAAGAATTAATGACTTGTTTAAGTTAAATCCATCACTAAACAGAGCCTGTAAAAAATTAACATTATTCCAAAAGGGTTTAATTATATTACACTCATAATACATGTGTTGCCAATCAGCAATAATATTCAGTCCACATCTCCAAGTATTATTTTTTATCTTTTGTATCTTGTGGGGTATGTAAAATGCTCTATGTATAAACTTCCAGGTGAATAAGTTCCATCTTAAAGAAGTTAAGGTTTGAATTGATGATGTTAGAATTTTTTTTTCTCAGTATCACTTAGATAATAATTATTAATAGATACAAAGTATGTCCAATATTTATTGTCATAAAAATTTATTTTATTTTATTCATTTTTATAAATTTTAGAAAGGCTACTTTTCTTTGGTTTATTGTTATAAATTGATGTTATTAAATATTCAATTAGTTTAGGAATTTCCTTTTATACTGAAGGCTGCATCAAAGATAATCTTTTTTCTAAGGCAAATGTGCAGTTTTGTATATATGAAGGCATTGATCTGAACTGAAATTAAATTTACCCAAAATATAATTCAGAGAGTAGATTTTCTTTTTGTTCATTAATTGGGACCAAAATAATAATTTATTATCTTTAAGATTATTCAATACAAATGTATTAAAAGTAATAATACTATTTTGAATATATGCTATTGGGAAGACAAGAAGCAACCAGGCTGAATATTCTGGGGTCTTATAAACTACATTTTTAAAGTTAACTAATGTCATAGATATGTAAGTTGAATTTATTGATAATTTTTGTTGATAAAGTATATAATCTTTTAACAACCAAAGGAAACTATTATTATAGATTCTGTTATAGCAGTTGAATATTACTGAATTATTTTTTATGAGTATAAACGCCTGAATATCTTTCCATTTAGTTGAATAATTTGTATTTATCCATAAAGTTATTGTTTTAATCCTAGTTGAATTAGAATATAATTCTATATCTAGTAGGTTTATTCCTCCATTAGACCATGAATGGAGATGATGTTCATGTGCCAGCCTAGGATTATCGGGGTGCCAAAGAAATGCAATTATCTGAGTATTGAAATCTTTTATATATTGTTTAGGAATAGATGAAGCTAAGGACTGAACTATATATAACATTTTGGGTAGTATGATCATTTTTACAATTAGTAATATCTCATCCATTGTAAAGTAACATTTATTCCACTTAGACACTAGGACCTTGATCTTTTCTAGGTTCTCAGTATTTATATTGCATATGTCTTTAATGTTCCTGGATAAGGTTATTCCTAAATATTTTGCTTTTATTATCTTTAACTAGATATTTTAAATAGTTTTCTGAGATATTGTCTATACAAGAATTAATACACAAAATTTTTGTCTTGCTTTCATTGAATTGAAGACCCGCTATAGACTGAAATTTCTTTATACTTTTAAAAAGATTAGGAAGAGAGTTTGTGACTTCACTTAATGTTATTAAGATATTGTCTGCAAATAAAAGTAATTTAGAGGACAAATATTGTCCAGAATTTATTCCCTTAATATCAGAATTTTCTCTAATATAATTCGCAAAAGGTTCCATTACTAAGGTGAATAATAATGGTGATAGGGGACATCCTTGTTTTGTACCTTTATTTATGGATATTGATTGTGATATGTATGAACCAGTTTTTATGCAGGCTAATGACTTTTCATATAAATTTGTAATCAGTTTTTGAAATTCCGTAGGAAAATTACATTCCTTTAAGACCAGAAAGAGATAATCCCAAATAACTGTAGCAAAAGCACAGTTAATATCTAGGCTTAGTAACATCAGCTGCTCCTTTATATTATTAGTGTAATCAATGATGGATAAGATTCTTTTAATGTTATCAAATGTACTCCTGTTTCTTATAAACCCAGTCTGATCATTGTTAATAAGATATGGTAAAAAGTGTTGAATTCTATTATCAAGGATGGACATAAATAATTTATAATCAACATTTAACAAAGAAATTGGTCTATAAGATATACATTCTGCTGGGTCTTTATCAGATTTTAATATTGGAGAAATGACAGTGTACTTCCATGATGGGTGTATTATTAAACTTTTAGCTAGTTGAAATGTGCAAAATAAAATATCTAAAACCTTTTTGGGCATCAGTTTATAAAGTTCTGGTATTATACCATCATTGCCATGCACGTTATTTGATTTTAGTTTTGATATTTGACTGGTAAGCTCAGACATAGAAATAGTTTTATGAATTATTTCTAAGTGTTTCTCCGTTAACCTACTCTTAGTATATTTGTTCATGAAAGTTCTGATTATCTCTTGGGAGTCTCTAGTAGTTTTATCTCGACTGATTTTTTTAAATATCATCTAGATTCTATGAGTATATCTTTTATAGCTGTAACTTTTTTCTTTTTATCTTTGCTGTAGCTCTCTTTTATATGATTTTAGTTTATCATTTTAGTTCTTGAAGCTATTTTATGTAAAGATTTAGGGTTACTGGAATAGTTTACTATTTTCATCTTTTCTAAATTAATTTTCACTTTGTGATTTAATATTTCTAAATACCTGCTTTGTAGTTTATTTATTTTGTGTGTATTAGTAGTAGTATTATTTTGACATGTTAGCTTTAATTTATCAATTTTGTCTTGTAAATCTTTTAAATTTTTGTCCCATTGTTTTCTTTTTAAAGAGTACCAATTAGTTATTCTTCCATATAAATATGACTTAAGAGCATCCAATATATAAGCCTCTGATATATAATTTGTATTATTAAAATCTAACTAAATGTGGATCTCTTTATTCAAGTAATCTTTAAACTCATTCATTTTTGTTATATAAGCTGGTATTCTTCGAATATGTATATTATTGTTGTGATTCATATATAGATCAAAAGTTATAACATTATGGTCTGAAATCAGACAAGATGTTATTTTAACTTTTTCTAAGTTATTAATCAAGTCATTTGAAAGAAAAAAATATCAATTGTAGAATGGGATATATGCCTACTTGAGAAATGTGTAAAACAGAGGGAATCATTTTTAAAAAATCATTTTAGTCCTTAATATTTAGTGTATTAATAAAGTTTAGTAATGCCTTGGCAATAGCTGTTAATTTGCATTTCCCCTTAGTGTTAGTATCAGTGTCATGTAATATACAATTAAAATCACCAGCGATGATAAGACTTCCCTTGGAATGCTGTAAAATCAAGTCTAAATGGGATGTATCTGTTTTAACTCCCAAGACTGGAATCCAGTATATGTTTACTAGCATATAAACTTTTTTGTTTAAAATATTAACTAAACAGAACACACCTTTATTATCATTATAAATATTTAGAATGTGTGGCAATGGTAATGAGTCATTCCATAAATGACTACTCCTCCTCTTTTTTGTGTAAACTGAGAGCTAGCTATAATTGTATATTGTTTGTTGTTTATTGTTTATTATATTAAGATCTTTTGTTAATAGATGTGTTTCTTGAACAGAAACAACATGAGGTGAAAATAATTTTAAATATTTTTGAAAACTAGCTCTCTTATTACAATTATTCAATCCATTTATATTAATTGATAGATATTTTAAACTTGTCATCTATTAAATTCTATAATTTCTTTTCCATATTTGAGTTCTTTCAATATATTTTTGAAATCTAATAACACTAGAAAATAATTATATTTTGGAATGACTGAAATATAATATAATATTTTAAAATCATTCATATAGATATTAAAGTGGACAACAAATTAATGGTTATATCAAACATTGAAAACAAAATTAGTACTTTTACAACCCCACCTCTTTTGGAGTAAACAACTTCTAACTTAGACAGAATATCTGTCCAAGCCATTCAATCCCTCAAAAGAAGCAGAGATATCTCAGCTCCACTGCTCAAGGTTCTCTTTTCTTTTTTTCTTCTCTTTTTTCTTTTTTATTAAAGTTCTATCTAGATATATTAATAGACAGAAAAGTCACATTATTCTGATTGTTCTTGTGCAGTTCCCATGTTTAGTAAAATACATTTAATATATTTAAAAAAAACAGCAAGGTAATACAAATGATAGTTATTGTCAGAATAATACTTTGTAATATGTATTATACAGTACATTAGTAGTACAATAGTAATGATATAAGGAGAACTAACCTTAAACATGTGAATAATTGGTGTTTAAGATATTGAGTAATAATGATCAATAGTCTAAGTATTCTATTGATTTATTATGTGTACTCTATAGGGATTAGTTGACCTAAGTATTGGGACTTTTGAATCTAAGAAGAGCTTAGGTCAATACTCCCTTATCTGTGAAAAATATTTTAATATACTGTATGTTACCTACTAATAAAACATTAAATAGGCAAGTTCCAACAAACCAAATCTGAAAATCAAACCAACTATACCACCCTCTCTATTATAGATTTTCTTATCAATAAAACAGATCATTTACCTAACAACTTTCTCTCATTCTTAAGGATATAAATTTACCATCAAATACATAATTAATTTTATATTGCTTATTATGCATCAAAGCAGCACAAGTATTTTTCTATATAATTATAAGGTTAGATGTAACAAAATTACAGTTTTGATAGTTAGGACATTTCACATCAATTGTCCATTATTCTCTTGTAAAGGAGAAGAAAGAGAAATAAATAAATAAATTGATTCACCCTCAGTGAATAGGAAAGGCTAAGTATATTCCAAATTATAATTAGGCACTTAAGGCTATTGAAACCCCTCAAATTGTGTCATCAGTTTTCTTTGTATAAAATCACTCCAATACAAAATTATACTATTTTTAATTTGACATACTATTGTATAATAATTACATCAATTCAGACTTGAAAAAAGTTATACTAGCAGTCCACATTAGGTGATGTATGTTATTAATATAGTTGAACTAAAGACATGCAAGTGTATGCATTTAAAAGACCCTGAGTATAAATAAGCATGTAACAGTGAGTAATTGGAGAGACATAGTACTTTACATAAAAAGTTAGTTAATAATTAACAAATAATCCAAGCCAAATTATATTGTTTCCTTATGACCAGTTAAAAAAAATACTTAATATGCTGAGCAAACACTGTGAACTAATGCTTCTAAGTCACATTATAAGAGTTCATGAAATTTGTTAGAATCATCTTACTATATGTGGTTTCTAAGGCTATTAAAACCCCTCAAATTGTGTCATCAATTTTCTTTATGTGAGAACACTCCAGTACTAAATGATGCTATTTTAATTTGACATACTATTGTATGACAGTTACATCAATTCAGACTTGAAAAATGTTATGCTAGCAGTCAGCATTAGGTGATGTATGTTATTAGCATAGTTGAACTAATGAGATGCAATTATATGTATTCTAAAGATATTACGTATAAAAAAATGTGACAGTGATTAATTGAAAAGACATAGTACTTGACATAAAAAGGTAGTTAATAATTAACACATGGACCCAGTTAAATTATATTGTTCCCTTGTGCCCAGTTTTAACATAATACTTAATATGGAAAAGTTTATTTAATTGGCATTTTCAATGCAATCATGTTGCTTAGCAACTTTTAATGCTTTTTCAGTTGATTGGATGAAACTGTTACAAGGTGTTTAAAAGCTGGTTAGAGTTTTTACTTTGATAATAGGTCTGAAGAAGCTATATGCGAAAGCGCTTACCTGTTCTTTATTTTTTACTATTTTATTAAAGTTTTGGAACCACCTCTACTGTGAACAACTGGTGTGTTTTTGACTTTTCTACATTGCTGTGTTTTACATACCAATTGATCTTTTCCCCTACATCGTTTTGCTGTTTGGATTTATAATACTTAATATGCTTAGCAAACACTGTGGACTAACATCTCTAAATCACATTATAAGAGATCATGAGGTTTGCTAAAATCACTTCACCATATGTGGTCTGTCATCTGTCTAGAATTTAACAATTAGCTTTCCAGCTGTCAATAATTTTCACAAAAGAAAAAAATGTTAACTAGGTGACACCTCCCACTTAATGACATCACATTATTGAGATTAGAGCCAGTTCTAGTGTTCATTTTAAAGGCAGGAAGCATTATGTGTGGAGATAAAATTAAAAAAAAACAACACAAACTAGTTTATTTATGATTGAGCATCAGCTAAAGCTTGAGACTTTGATTCATACTTCCAGCCTATATCGCAAAGCCATCACGACTCTTCAAGCACTTCAGCTATCTCACTTAGTCTTCGCTTCCAAACCAAGTACAAACATATATGTCATCTAATCATTCATCTACCTGCTAATAACAAATGTATCCTATCTTACCAACTTTGCCACATCTCCCTTAAGCCAAATTATACAACTACCGCATGCACATTGTAAATCAAAGACTTATACTAATGCTAAAAGGTCCAGTCACCTGGACTTTTTCCATTAGTATAAGTCTTTTTTTTTGTTTTTTTTACAGCAACAGAGAACGCAAGATCTCCATTGCTTTTTAGAAACTGTCTCGCTATGTTAAAGGAGTTTAATATAGCGAGACAGCTTTAAAAAAAGTAACGGAGATCTTTCTTTCTCTGTTGCTTTTTTTAAAGCTATCTCGCTATGTTAAATGGGTTTAACATAGTGAGACAGCTTTAAAAAAAGCAATGGAGAATCTCCGTTGCTTTTTTTTTTTTAGGCTGTCTTGCTATGTTAAACTCCTTTAACATAGAGAGACACTTTGTAAAAAGCAACGGAGATCTTGCTTTCTCCGTTGCTTTCACCCACAGCTCTGATGTACTGCGTAAGCATACACATGCGCAGTACATCAGAACTGCCGCAGAATACCAGACAGCTGCGGAAGGGCAGCACGGAGGCATTATACAATGCTATTATTTAGGAAAAGTAAGTATATTATTTCTTAAATAATGTCATTGTATAATAGCAATAACCCACTTCTGGGTGTGGGTAATGCTGGATTTACCCACGGTTGTCTTTGTTTGGCCACTCGGGCTTCACCCTTGTGACCTAACCACACCAACCGTAGGTAAATCCAGCATTACCTACACCCAAGCATGGGTTATTTTTTAATTAATTAATTTAAACATACCTCAGGGCCATACTTACTCCTGCAATTACACTTCAGAACAGGAATGGCAAGTGCCACAGAAATGATCTCCCCAAGTCAATGCAATCCACATTAGCTTAGCAGTTGCACCACATATTCCTTCATCTTATTCAACAAAGCTCCCTCTGTTTCTATATCCACACCGATTAAAGAAGATATCTCACACTTCAGACAGTTAAAACAAGGAAAGGCAGGAGAGCCACATCAAACATCACATTAGTCCAGAAGTAAAGCCAGGTTTCCAGTATGATGGTCCCATTTCCATAGCTTCAAGCAGCGACAAGGAAGCAAGACTAATTAAAAAAATTAAAGTAAGCTGTAATACCGAGTGCAGGACTTCAATTGCACTTGCCCACATACAAATCAAGCTACGCTTTACATTCGACACAGACAGGTATTTCTTATATTTCATGTCCAGGACCAACCTGAAACTAGCATACCAAACAAGTCGCCCCACAAAACATCAGTCAAGGAATATAAATAGTCATTCAAGGCAAATAAACAAGGCAACACAGCAGAAGTTATAAAGGCACTTTTGACTAAAAGACAGACCCAAAACTCCCATATAATTACGAGTGAATTATTAAGATGACATGCATTAGCATAAAACACCTTCCAATTATGTCATTTTATGATTAAGTTAACTAAAAGAAGGCTAATATATATTCATGTTACCATGTAAAGAATAATGATAAAGTTTTTTCTTTATTTTCCTTTTCCCTTCATGTTCCCTCACCCCTCTTTTTAAAACTCATTTAAATAAATAAATTAGTAAACAAATCCCAAAATAAAACATCATTGCCTCTATATTGTTAAGAATGTAATGAAAAAAAATTAATAGATATTTTACCTTTTTGCTGCAGAAAAGTCATAAAGAGATTAATGAAGGTATATAATACACAGGTAGAGAAAAAAAGAAGTCTCTAGTTTGCTCACCATTCAGAAATTAAACAGTCACTTTTCTTTTAGTTTTTTCTTCTTCTCCAAAGTTTTCCATCCATTTCTTTCAGCTACTCTCCTCAATGAACTGTTGTTCCACTCCATTTCCTCAATTTGATTGATCACCTTTTTAATTTTAAGATTTGATAAAGCAGAGTTTAGTTCCTCAAAAGTTCTGGTTTCATCAGGGAGAAATATTTTTAGTCTGGCAGGAAAAAGTAGGTGAACTTGTATTCGTTTTTCTTCAGTTCTTTTATAACGGGAAGGAGCACTTTTCTTTTGTTAATTACTGTAGAGGAGTAATTATTATCAAATCTGATTATTTTTTCTTCTATTTTAATTGGTGATTTAGACCAAGCTGTCTTTAAGATTAATTATCATGTGAGGAGAAAAATCTTACAATAACTGATCTAGGAGTAGAGTTCTTGCTAGAAGGAGACATTTGGAAGCCAGGATGTTAAGAAACTGATCATATTATCCCCCTCAATTTTCTCTGGTAGACCAAAAATTCTTATATTATTTCCACAAGATCTATTCTCCAGATCATCCAGCTTAGTCAATACAAGAGTATTTTGTTTTAATAAAAACTCTGTGTTACCTTCACCTTCCGATATTCTTTTATCCATGTCATTTAAGGAATCTTCTATTCCAGATATTTGTTGCTTTTGCTGTGTGATTGTTTCTTGTAATAATTGCATTAGTTTGGTATATTTGTCCATATAGTTTTCAAATTTAGAGTCCATTTTATCTATTTTCTATGAAAGTTCTTGTAGGTTTGATAAAACCATCTGAAGATCCTTTCTCGAAGTAATATCATGAGAGTTAAGTTTACTGTGACTCATCCTGATAAAGTATGAGATGAACTTCCAGCTGCTTTTTTGACAGGAAAAAGTAGGAAGTTAGAATAATTTTATATATCAACAAAGAGAAAGACTTTAAACTTTTAAAGAAATAAACAAAGAACAATAACATATAAATAAAATTTCCTTTCATAAATATTTCAGGAACAGCAGAGCTGAGAATCCTGGCCACGCCTCTGTAGTCCACTTCTGAGTCCACTTCTCCTCTCTGTTACACTCTGTGTTAAATTGTATCAGTAGTGCCTTTTCAATCCATGACCCTAGGATCTGGAACTTTTTACCTACACACATTCATTCTGTCTCTACTTTTTCAGTGCCCCACATAGCTTTTTCAGAAGACATTTACTTACAGATATGAATAAAATATTGTCTGAAACAGGCTGTGAATATTGTTCAGAATGTTTTCAATGTCTACTGGGATCTAAGAGGTGTCAAGACACTGTAGAGAATACTATTGTATTGCATACCTTTTAAACATTTTCTGTGTTACTTTGTTTATGATGTGGCTGAAAATGGGAAATTATGGTCTAGCACATATATCCAGTTAACAAAAAAATCTAAATTATTTTATTTTGTTTTATTTTTCATCTGTTAACTGTGGTAGGACTCTGATCTAAGTGGTCCATTTAAAGTCTGAGCATGGCAGGTTTGCCAGAAATACAATGAATGAATAAATGAATAAGTTAATACATGAATACATACCAAAAATTACAATGAATGAATACCATCACAACAACCATAAATATTGAACACAAATTGTCATTACATAGAGCACTCAGTTGTTAAAGCAGCAATGTTAGCAGCATGTCAGTCTAATATCATAATATAGGATTAAGTTAGGTGGGATGTATAGAAGTGTACAGTATATATAGTACAGATATTGATAGGGTTACAAGAGGAGTAATTGGAGAGAAGAGGTTTGGAATGGTGGTTAATTTAGGAAGAAAGGTATGAAGGTAGAAGAACAGGATGGGAGTGCACAGTCAGTCTGGGGATATGAGCCTCTAGTTCAAGCAAGAGGTGTGTTATTAGTTTGAGGAAAGTCCACAGGTAGGTAAAAGGAAACACTAACTCATGAATTTGTATCTGTAAATGATGGCCATAGTACCTCAACTACTTCTATAGGCCAGAAAGAGGCCTCACAGGCCTTCTTATTTTTATGTTAACTAGATAAGCCTACTAGAGACAGCTGCCATTTTTAGAGGTGATCTGGGAGCACTCTCCGGCTAAGTGACCTGCTCAGAGTCACACAGTTTTTGTGAAGAGAAATTGATGAAATCAAACTTATGACTCTAAGTTGAAGCTTTTAGCAGTCCGCTGCATACACTGTATGGAATAATATAGCAGAAATGAGGGGACAGTAAGACAGATAGTCTTTCGTTTGACACTCATGTTGCTAAAGTAGTTAGGAAAACCTTCTATATCGCCCACCTGATCATGAAGGGATTCACATCTAGATCAAGGGAGGTCATCGTCCCCCTGTACTCATCACTCATTAGACCTATGATTGAGTACAATGCCCCGTTCGGAATGTATCTGACCAGACACCTGATGCAGCTTGAAAGGCCCCAAAAGTTCCTCACCAAAAGGATAAAGGGTCTCAAAAATATGTCTTATGCTGCCCGACTGAAAGAACTCCAGCTTTATTCAGTCTCATACCGCTTGCTCAGAGGTGACCTGTGCCTGACATATAAGGCCATGTCAAACCCAGATTTGATGAATATGCTTCACCTCAAAAATCTAGATCCCTCAGAACCACAAGGGCGGAGACTTAAACCTTGACACGGTTATAAATAGAACGTGCTGGAGGGACAGATTCATCACCCAGAGACTCCCTATGCTGTGGAACAAAATCCCGGTACATGTGAGGCAGAGCACCTCGCTGGCCTTGTTCAAGAGGAATCTTGACCAATGGATGGGAGATCGCAGATATACCCCAGGGATTACTTCAGTGTCACTGCTTGACAGAGGCACAGAAAAATGATAGGCATAGTTTTTATTCAAACTAAAGGGGTGGCGAAAGCCACATAACTATGGGCTAGGCTTATAAATGCCCTTGGGCAGATAGCCTAGTATGAACCTATGAACCTATGAACCTATGAACCTATAACTAAGGAATTGTATGAAGAATCAATATTCTAATGTATGTTATAATGAGCCCCAGCACAACAAAACAAGACAACATAGCATGGCTGGAAACAGCATAGCTGCACCACTTCACAGATGTAAAAAGGAAGTATAAAACCAATATCTACTTGTTGGATAATGCTAAATCCTTTCTCAATGTTTGCAAAGCATCAGCTACTGCATTCCAAAAAAATGTTAAAAGTTACTAAACTCAGAATCTTTTGCTGCATATGAACTGATCTTTTTAGCACTAGTCCATTGCTTTCATAAAAAAAATAGACTCAAAAGCATTGCATTCAGATTGGTTTTAATATGGGTGTGTATTTTATTATGAAACTGGTTGGTCATGCAAAAACATTGTTTCATTCAAAAAATAACAAAATGGAGAGAAAACAAACCAGATAAATTTCTTGTATGAAAAAAATACTTTTTTCATGATGTTGTGTTATTCATATGGGGAAAAACTTTGAAAACATGAATATGTATTATGTGTGTATGAATTAATCTATGAGGCTGTGACTTTCATGAGAAAATATCAGACTGGAGTATGCTTAGTAAAATCTGTGGATGGAAGCTGTTTACAGGGTCTCTATAGGTGCTGGGTATAGCTCTTTTGCATGGATGAATGGATGCAGAAAGATCTGCAATGCTGTGGTGCTGCATTAAAAGGACATATGCTTTAGTGCAATGTGGCATGATGATACCTAGTTGTTTATTAGGTCCAGTAAAGTGCTGACATGCCAGGGAAATGGCTTCACAGCCATGTTAATGGCAGCAATCGTTCTACAGAAGTGGCGTCTGTAGGTGGTCATGGGACCAATGTGAGAGGCAAAATGAGGTAGCATCATTCATTACATCTAACTGAAGAAATCAAATCAAACATTTTACTATCAGTAAAACATACATCTAGTACACAGTACTGGAAAATCTTTAATTGGAAATATTTTCATAGAGCATTTTTAACCCCAGATAAAATTACTAAAATCAGCTCTTCTAGAAATGGAATATGTTGGAGATGTGAGCAGGTATCTAGAGCTGACTGGAATCATGTTTTTATGATTGTACTAAAATTAAACCATACTGGAATGGAATCAATAACTTCTTACAGGCCTTATTCAATGAATCCTTTATTTTATCTAAAGATTTTATTCTGTGGAATGTAAACAAAGGTCCTCATTTGAATAAAACAAATCTGCATTTATTATGGACAATACTTGCAATCTCTAGGAAATGCATAACCAGAAGATGGAACTCAAAAACATTACCAACTATGGAAGACTTTTTTGCTTTACTGAGGAGTTCAGTTTTGATGGAAATCAACATTAAAGAGCAAAGAATTTATCCTAGGCCATTGTAAACAATCCATGAAAAAAAGTCTTATCATTGATGGACACTTTGCAACTAATAACAGATATACTATATATTGTTTCATCTGGTACGGTAACTGGAAACATTTGGAAAGGTGGGAAACAAGTGCAAACGAGGGCTTTTAAACCAGAAAGTTGAAAGAGATGAAAAAACTGCCCAAACGGCCAATAAACTACAATTTTTGGGCCAGAAACCACTCCTCTTGTGGTAAACAGACTACCTAGTGTTTGCCACTCCCACTGATAAGCTAGAAGGCTTCCCTCCAATGCAGAAAGGCTTGGGGGGGCTCAGAAGCTTACAAACAGTCCTGGATACAGCAAATCTGTATCTGGACTAGACCAGTTACAGGAAAGGCAGGAAACAAGCTTAGAATTTTTTAAGTAAAGTGGAAAGGGAGAAAGGAGGAGCAGAAGATAATTCAAAGTTAAGAAACTAAGTGGGTTGGCCTTCTCAAATGCTCTCTCTGTATTAGGTAGAATGAGCTAATGATACTTGACTGGGAGCAGTGTCCCAGATCAGATTTACAGTAGGGGCAGGCAACTGCAAAGCCACCAAGTATAAAAACAAGATACCAATAGGGAGCCGGGGTGGGAAACTAAATCAGTTATATGATGCACCCCTTGGCAGGAAATCAGAACAAACATATGCAGACTGTTGCAGACAACAAAAGACAGAAACAATACAGCAAATATATAATTAATAAAGCAAATATATAAATACAGCACAGTGCAAATTGAGTTGCAAAAAGTGTACTTATCAGTTTGGAATATCAAATGGGAATAGATTCCAACTCTGCACACAGCCAGGAGAATTTAGATCTATCAGGTCTGTCCAAATTCATAGAAATGCATTCTGTACTGGAATTACAACACAGAAAATACACCTCAGGCAATGACTAATAGCTAGGATGTGGGCTGGCTCAACAACCCCCCACCTGAAACTCGCTTCTGAGCTACACTGAGAAAAAACACAGTGCAGACAACAAAGGACAGAAACAATACAGCAAATATATAAATAATAAAGCAAATATATAAATACAGCACAGTGCAAATTGAGTTGCAAAAAGTGTACTTATCAGTTTGGAATATCAGATGGGAATAGATTCCAACTCTGCACACAGCTAGGAGAATTTAGATCTATCAGCTTTGCAATAATTCTGTAACTAGTCTACTCCAGATACAGATTTGTTGTATCCAGGATGTATGTAAACTTCTGAGCCCCCCAAGCCTTTTATGTGTTGGAGGGAAGCCTTCTAGCTTATCCTTGGGAGTGGTAACACTAGGTAGCCTATCTACAACAAGAGAAGTGGTTTCTGGCCCAGAAATTGTAGTTTATTGGCTGTTTGGACAGTTTTTCCATCTCTTTCAACTTTCTGGTTTAAAAGCCCACATTTGCACTTGTTTCCCACCTTTTCTATAACTAGACTAGTCCAGATACAGATTTGCTGTATCCAGGACTGTTTGTAAGCTTCTGCGTGGTGCCAAATTCTGCTCTTCAATTTTTCCCTTAGATCTGCTAGTTCTCTCCTCTCCTGCACTTTTACTAGCTTATTAGTCTAGCACTTTACCAGACTTCTTGTAGTAATTATTGTAGCACTCAAAAATGCTACCAGCACTAAATGTTCTACAAGGAAACAGCTCCAGTGCTTATTATTAATGCCCACCCCTCCAGGCATGTCTAAAGGTCAGTTCCCTGTGCTTTCTCCGATTAACCTGGTGAACTTGGGCATCCTGAGGCAGTGTAGCAACTGCCTCATGTACACTGACAACCCTCTCCTCTTACCTCCCAACACTCAGACTTGCAAGAGATGCACTTATATATCCAAATTGGAAGCCATGCACTCTCCAGCCAAGACCGGAATAGCTGGTCAAGAAGAGAAGGTCAACACTTGCACCACACTACATGGAATACATAGCCCTCCAGAACACACTGCCTTCACATAAAAACACAAACCACACACCTGCCTTTGTGGAGGCTCTCAATAAAAATCTACCCAAACAGCAGAGACCTCCAGGGCAGAAACACACTCAACCACCACAACACAACACCAATCAAGAGACACATAAGTCTCCTAAACAGTGTACTACTCAACCAAAGCCCCTAAGGCAAAACAGCATGCCCAACACACACTAGTCATAGGTGAGTCGATAGTGAGGCTCACTAGGTTAAATAAAGAGAAAGTAACAGTCAGCTGCAGTCAAGTGCCAGGATCCACCACATAGTGCACACACTCAGGTCACTCAATAACAGGTACAAATATGACTGTCATTGCACATGTGGGTGTGAATGACCTGAGACATACCTCCCTGGACTACATGAAAAGAGACATGGAGGAGCCCTTGGATTATGTAGCCCAGGCGGGTATGACCCTAGCCCTGAGCAGCATCCTAACATCACCCAGAATGATACCACAGTACAAGCAGAAATTTCAACAATTGGCTAAGTTTCTGATGTTATTCTAAGGGGATCCAGTATCTGTCTGCCTGGGATGACATGATTGACAGACCTCGATGCTTTGCCAGAGATGATCTGCATCTGTCACCCCTGGGCTTCCAGATACTGGCCAAGGTTCTTGCCACCCCTGTAGTGCCTTTTTTAGGTGGTGCTCCAAAGACCAAATTACCACCGTAACAGCTACAAACAAATGCAATCTGAGAGTCATGCTGCTCAATGCTAGAACTCTAAATCTCAAAATGCACTCACTCGAAGCACTCCTTAAAATGGAGAACATCGACATTTGTGTCATAACAGAGACCTGGTTCAAGGCAGCAGAAAGCACCCCTGCACTACCAGGCTATAACTCATTCCACACCTTTCTGCCCCAGAACTTGGACCGAAGCTCCAAAGGCAGTGGTGTTTCCATATTCATAAAGGATGCACACACCTCCAAACTGGTAGCCCAACATAACGCATCTGAGATACTTCAGGTGCAGCTAACATTGGGTAAGACAGCGATTCAGGTTGTAGTCTGCTATAGGTCCCCAACCATGTCCCAAGACTCACACTCCATGTTCCTAAGCACCCTGGAGAATATTAGAGTCCAACCTAACACTCTCATACTGGGTGACTTCAACTACCCCTCCATTAACTGGGAAAACTACTCATGTACCAATACACTTGCCCAACGTTTCCTGGAATTCATTAATTCCAATGCCCTAGACCAGTTCATTCTTACCCCCACTAGAGGTAGCAACATTTCTGACCAGGTCATTAGTAACATGGGCGACCATTGCTCTACACCAATAGTCAACTCCTCCCTGGTTAGATCCGACCACAATCTAATCACCTTGGCAATCCACATCCCTCACCCCCCCACAAAGGTAACCACCATGAAAAACTTCTGCAAAGCTAACTTTGGACTCCTAAAAACAGAGGTGGCTAACGTCACGCCACCCATGCAAATGAAGAATAGTTGCATGACCGCTGAATCATACATCAATGCACTGTACAAGCACGTATACAAATGCATGGATCTCAACATACCCAATAGAACCAAGACGCTCTCCTCCAAAAAAAAGGAAGCCAATCTGGTGGTCCCCTGCCATAAATAAACTCTACAACAGAAGGAGGAGGCTGATGCTGAATAAGGTGAAGTCCCAAGACTGGAAAAACTCCCTTATCAGCCTCAACAAAAAGTTGAGATCCCTCTTCAAATCCTCTAAAGTTAGCTATGAAAACATAATTGCATCAGATAGTAAAGACAACCACAAGGCCTTCTATAGTTGTGTAAAGAATCTCCATGGCAATACCCAGATTTGGTCTGAGCTACTGCACAATGGTACCTCCTATACCGAGCCAACAGATATTGCCAATATACTGGCTGACAGATTCAGTGCCAACTTTACCCCCCCCCCAAAAAGACCAGTCACAATACCATAAATTGCCATGCACCCTGTATTACTGCTGCACAGGTTAAAACAGCACTGTCCAAGGCCAAGAATACAGCTTCTGTGGGACCTGACAATATCCCTGGCTGTGTTCTACATGAACTACAGAGTGAACTGGCACCTCACCTGTGTGCTCTGTTCAATCACAGTCCCACCTCAGACTTCGTCCCTACTGAATGGCGCACTGCTACAGTCATCCCTCTCCACAAAGGAGGAGCAACTACAGACCCTGGGAACTATCACCCCATTAGCCTGATGAGTCTGATATGCAAAGCTATGGAATGCATCATAATGGACCTAATAAACAAGGATATAGGGAATCTCCAAACTCTGGATCCCACAGAGTTTGATTTTGTGAAGGGTAGATCATGCCTGCTCATCTTGGTCAATTTCTTTGAGTCAGTCACAAGAGCTGTGGATGAAGACAACGTGGATCCTACCTTGATCTGGCCAAGGCCTTTGATACCATTCCCCACTCAGGAATCATAGAAAAACACACCAAGCTAGGCATAAACCCCTATATCACTAGGTGGGTTGAAAACTGGTTCACAGGTAGAACCCACAGTGTGAAAGTAGCTGACTCCAAGTCAGACTGCCGACCTGTCACGAGTGGAGTCCCACAGGGTTCAGTCCTGAGTCCTCCTGTTTGGTATCTACTCTGAAGTCCAGGCCAACATGAAGGGACTCTGGCTGACAAAGTTCAAAGATGATTGCAAGTTGGGAGCTATTATTAACTCCCCAAGTGATGTTGACATCCTGCAGAAAGGCCTCACTGAGACCAACGACTGATGTCAGAACCATGGCCTTAAGCTCAATGCCAAAAAATGTGTCATCATCCCCTTTGGGAAAAACCCAGTTCCCATGAATTACCACATTGTTGATAGTCCACTGAACACAGAAGGCATTTTAAGAGATCTGGGAAGACAGGTTGACAGCAATCTCTCTTTTGACCACCACATTGCCACTGTGGTCAGAAAGTCCTTCTATGTGGCACATCTCATTACTAAGGGTTTTGCATCCAGGAAGAAAGAGGTCATTGTCTCCCTCTACTCTTCCCTCATTAGGCCAATCACTGAGTGCAATGCCCCATTTGGCATGTACCTCACTAAACACCTGCAACAACCGTAGAGGCCACAAAAGTACCTCACAAAGATGATCCTAGGCCTTAAACATTTGTCCTATATGGACAGACTCAAAAAACTCCAGCTATTCTCTGTCTCATATCGCCTACTTAGAGGTGATCTCTTCTTGATTACAAAGCCATATCTGACCCAGTTCTGTTAGAAGTGCTACATCTAAAGAAATCCCAATCCCTCTGCACCACACACTCCAGAGAACAACCTCATTACCACAATCAACAGAACATGCTGAAGGGACAGGTTCATAACCCAGGGACTGCCAATGCTCTGGAATAGACTTCCCATACATGTCAAGCAGAGCACCTCACTGGCCCCCATCAATAGAACTCTTGATGAGTGGATGGGAAATAGAAAATTCACCCCAGGGATCACTCTAGTGGGTTTACTCGACAGAGGCACTGGGAACTAAGGTCGGGTGGCATGATGCCAGGGTAATCCTATGGGCTAGGCTTGTAAAGGCTCCAGGGCCATTAGCCTAGTATACACACATGAACCTATGAACCTATTATTACTGATGTCAGGCTAACTGTAAATATTGTATATAGTTGTCTGAAATGTTATACATAATATACTATGAAAGTTTTCATAATATTACTTGAATGTAAAAACTATATGAGTAAAACAAATGAGGTAGAATGCCTATTGCATACACAACAAAGGGGCTCCTAACTGTAGCACAGATACTGAGCAGGCCAGAGAGGTCCAACACAAGAAAATGGCAACTCATTTCATCGTATAAATATTGAGGAAAGGAGGATATAGGAAAGCCAGAAAGTGGGTAACAGCAAGCAGAAGAACAAACACACACATAAAGGTACCCTGAAGGGAATTTAGGTAGGGGAATTGCATTTTTGGGGGAGAACATGTGAGCACTTCCATTTTTGAATGAGAAGTGTAGAAGGAGAGGGCAGTAAGGATCATGCATAGATATGATGGAGGAAACAGGGAGGGTAGCAGAGGCAGACAAACAGACACAAAACATAGACAGATGAGAAATATGGACACAAAATGGTGGCAACAGTAGAGAGCTGCAGATAGAGGGAAGGTAACTGGTGATGGGGAGAGCTGGGTTACAAACAGGGTATGGGAAGTGACACACAAGGAAGAGGAAGATCATGATGGGGGATAGAGTGAAGGACAGAGAGCTTGTTTGACTGCCCTGCAGGAGCACTCCTGCAGATATCAGTCACCTCCATGGTTGACATCAAAGGCAGGCTCTGCCTCTGGTGGTCCAATGGACAGGGACAGCTAGATGTACAATTCTATCAGCCACACAAGGAGATGATCCAAGATCTCTGTGCAGGAGTCTATATAACAGCTGACCCTGAACATGACCAGCCACTGAACCTGATGTCAGTTGATCTGGGGGACCCCTTTACTCCACTTCCAGAAGAGGACAACTAGTATGTTCCCCCACTAGAGGGGACAACATATTGGATTTAATCATCACAAATATGGGTGCCCACTGTACCACACCCGTTATCACTCCCTCCTTGGTCAGATCCGACCACAAACTGATAACCCTGGACATCCTCACCCCTCCACCTCCCCCAGTCAAAAAAAACATAGTCAAAAACCTTTCCAAAGCAAACTTCAAACTACTTGCATCCAAAGTGGAAAGCTTCACTATTCCCTTGCAGAAGGATAATGATATCCAGGATGCAGAATCCTACACCAAGGCACTCTATATGCATCTTCAGGATTGTATGGACCATGCTATCCCAAATAAAACCAAGACTCCTTCCTCAAGCAAGAAGAAACCAGTCTGGTGGACCCCGGCCATAAGCAAACTTTACAATAAAAGGAGGAGACTTATACAAAAAAAGGCCAAATCTCAAGTAGAAAAATCATCCCTGATCAGCATTAGTAAGAAATTGAGGGCCCTCATCAAGTCAACTAAAGCTAATTTTGAAAAGAAAGTTGCCAAGGATGCCAAGGATAACCATAAGGCCTTCTATGGCTACATCAAAAAACCTAAATGGCAATGCTCAGGTCTGTTCTGAGCTAGTACAAAATGGAACAAAATACACCTACCCTTCTGACATTGCCAACATCTTGGCTGACAGGTTCAGTGCAAATCCCCCCCCCCCCACCACCTACAGGGCCTATTACCATTCCAGGGGATTGTGTAAGTTCAATTATTACTGATACGTTGGTTAACAAGGCTCTATCTAAAGCTAAAAACACTGCCTCCATGGGACCAGATGGTGTCCCAGGCTGTGTCATACGCGAGCTCCAAAAGGAATTAACCCCGCATCTTAATACCCTGTTCAGTTTCAGCCTCTCCACAGGATATGTGCCCAGAGAATGGCGCACGGCAACGGTGGCCCTGCTACACAAGGGTGGGGCCACAACTGACCCTGGGAACTACCGACCAATAAGCCTGACCAGTCTGATCTGTAAGGCTATGGAGCGAATCATTATGGAACTCATAAATGGACAGACTGGGAACCTCCAGTCACTGGACCCCACACAGTTCGGCTTCCTCAAGGGCAGATCATGCCTCCTGAACCTGATGGATTTCTTTGAGACAGTTACTCAGGCTATAGATAAGGGAAAGGGGGTACACACGGCTTACCTTGACCTTGCTAAAGCATTTGACACCATTCCCCATTCGGGTATTATTGATAAGCTCACCAGCCTGGGCATAAACCCTTACATCACAAGATGGATCACAAATTGGCTCTCAGACAGATCCCATAAAGTAAGAGTAGCGGGATCTATGTCCGAATCCAGACCAGTAATGAGTGGTGTGCCTCAGGGCTCTGTCCTGGGGCCCCTCCTGTTTGGCATATACTTCTCAGAAGTACAGGCAAGCATGGAAGGGCTGTGGCTGACTAAGTTTGCAGACGACTGCAAACTGGGTGCTATAATAGAGTCTCCGGTCGACATGGAGATCCTCCAGAAGGGCCTAAATGAGACTGATGCATGGTGTCAAAGCCATGGTCTCAAGCTAAATGCAAAAAATGCATAGTAATCCCCTTTGGAAAAAACAGAGTACCCACAAACTACAACATAGGAGGTAATCCCCTGAAATCTGAAGAAGAAATAAGGGATCTAGGGACCCAAGTAGATAACCAGCTTTCCTTTGATAACCATGTTGCCAAAGTGGTTAGAAAATCCTTCTATGTGACCCATCTGATCATGAAAGGGTTTGCATCAAGATCTAAGGATGTAATGGTGCCCCTCTACTCTTCCCTCATCAGACCCATTATTGAGTACAATGCACCAATTGGAATGTACCTGGCTAGACATCTGCAGAAGCTGGAGAGACCACAGAGGTACCTAACCAAGAGAATTACTGGCCTCAAACAGTTGCCCTATGCAGCATGAGTGAAAAAGCTAAGACTGTTCTCTGTTGCATACCGCTTTCTCAGAGGCAATCTCTGTTTAACGTACAGAGCCATGTCCAACCCAGAATTGTTGAACATGCTCCATCTTAGCAAAACCAAATCTACTCGAGCTACACGCTCTAGGGATATAAACCTCAACACAACAATGAATAGAACATGCTGGAGGGATAGATTCCCTTTGCAGAGACTTCCCTTACTATGGAACAGGGTCCCGATCTACATAAGACAGAGCCCCTCACTATCACTCTTCAAGAGGAACCTTGATGAGTGGATGGGTAACAGAAAGTTCACACCGGGGATCACACCAACAGCACTACTAGATAGGGGCCAAGGGTACTAGCTGCTAGTACAAGGGTCTAGGGAACTACTAAAGGGGTGGTGAATACTGCACAACATGGCTGGGCTAATATATGCCTTCGGGCAGATAGCTCAGTACCAACCTATGAACCTAGGAGATTCCACCTCCCTCCTATGAGGGACCAGGGGCACCACTAGTGAGTCTTCCAGGTTAATTTTCACCAGATGACTTTCATCCCAGTGCAGAGAAGCAGGCCTGGTGACTGTTAACAGTTCTGTGCTGCATTTATTAATTTATTTGACATTGTTTTTCAGCCTTCACTTGTTAAAGAAACGCCATCTGTTTGTTACTATACTACTCTTAGGACATTTTAACAGTATCCTGATATTTCCTAACATCTTCTGATACTGCAAAAGCTGTTCTGAGTTTACCAAATTCTCCTGAGTTTGTCAAACTATTTCTAAGTTTTGCTAATTTTTTTCTGTGTTTGTAGAAGTTTTCCTACATTTGCACACATTTTTCTGTATTTGGGAACACCTCTCAGGGTTTGTGAACTTATTTCTTAGGATTCCTGATACTGCAGGATTTTTGCCTTTTGTTATAAAGCATTTGTTACTGCACTTGAACTGACTATCAGTTTATTTTACATTGAGGGTTTTATTCTGCTCTCTGGTGGGAGCAGAGAGCTGATTCAACCCATTCAAGTTGGGAACTGCTGGTGAAAGGCTTATTGTGGGTTTATCAGATTGGCCTGAGGGCTTAACTCTGCAAAGGTCTTCCATCCTGCTGGTATAAAAGCCTTACATTTGTGTAAGATTGTGCTCATTTATTTAGAACTTCCCTCTTCCTGGCTTGGACTCCTGTGACTACAAGACCCTTGGATTGCATCTAAAGCCATCCATGGACCTACAAAGCTGATTTAAGTATTTTTTTTTTGCACTTGGTCTAACCATCTCAGTAATATTCAGCAGTTTTGTGCTGCAAGCATGGCTGTCCATGTCTTGTAAATACATACCTCTCCAGTTTAAAATACTCTATATGAAATGCTCTCCATAGTTGCCCACTGTTTATAGCTGCTGGTTTCTGCAGAGGGAAGCACCACTGCAGGCCATCCTATAGTATACTACTAAATACTCTCATTTAGACCGTTAAGTGGAGCTTCCCTGCTCCTTCCCATCTACTAAGGCTCTGCTATAATGGATAGGTGCTTCCCTGTCATCTTTGTTTCTGGACTGGTGGATGTTGGCATCCTGAGGCAATGTAGTAACTGCCTTGTTCCCTGACAACCACTTAATTTTAGAACAGATAAACACATTATGTGAGAGATGTAGATACACAATGTCTTTGAAGGCAAAGTTCTTAAATGCACACATGAAAAATGCAAAACAGGTTGTCAGCATTGCACCCAAAATACTCACTACCAACTCTAAGGAACAAACACATGAACCACATATGTGGAGGTAATCATATGTAGTCTACCCAAATCTCCAAGACCTCCTAAAACATCTGTCAGTGGCCCTGTGCACACACAAAAAAGACAGTGCCTCATACAACACATGACTCTGAAAATCATAGTAACCCCACATTCTAGTTATCAGGGATTCCATTGTAAGACATACTGATGTCCCCCTTATCAGGCTAAACAAGGAGAAGATTACAGTGAGCTGTCTGTCTGGAGCCATGATCCACCAGATCACACATGCACTTAGGTCTTCAAACCACAAGTACCTGTATGACACAGTCATAGTCCATATGGGTGTAGATGACCTAAGGCATACCTCACTGGACTATATGAAGAGAGATATGATGGAGCTCTCTGAATATGTGTCCCAGGTTGGTATGAATCTAGCCTTGAGTAGTATCCTACCTTCACCAATGATGATGCCAAAGTAACAGCAAAAAATGATTGACTTCAACAATTGGCTTAGTTTCTGGTGTCAGAACAAAGGGATCCAATATCTGTGAGCTTGGGGAGACATGAGCAACAAAACATAATGCTTTGCCAGAGATGGTTTGCACTTGTCACCACTTGGTTTCTTTATTTTATTTATTATTTATTTTATTTATTTTACATTTGTTGACCGGGCTAGTCCAGCTGGATATATGTCCGTTTTCAGTGGAGGCCCGGGGAGAAAAGCTCCAACGGTATTACAAGTAATTCACAGAAACAGGCAAAACAAGGTAAAAATTAAAAACACATTGAGTCAGAACATGAGATACACATGCAGACAGGCATAGTCATAGCAGGAAATTACATAACAAAGTTTAGTAGATATTTGCTATACAAATTCTACAATTATAAGTATATAATATGGAAAAGGTGAAAAACAAAATAATAAAAATATTTTATTTTAAAAATATTTTTTTTTACATATGTCTATAGGATGTTGTGTGAGGAGGAATTAAGGAAGAAAGGAAAAAGGAAGGTTAATCTGGGTTGTTACAGGAACAAAGCCAGTGTTTATTGAGATGTGTTTTCAGCTGTCTTTTAAAGAGTGGAAGACTAGACAAAGATGAGATATCAGATGGCAGTTTGTTCCACATTTTTCCAACAGAGTTAGAAAAAAGTCTATCCCCAAAGGGCCTTTTTTAGGCTGTACCAAATTGTTAAACCCACCAACATAACAAAACTCACTCATAATCTCCTAATGGTACTGCTTCTCAACACTAAGAGTTTAAATAAAAAAATGCACCCCCTGGAAGAACTCCTCACCCCGGAGAATGCAGACATATGTGCAGTCAATGAAACATGGTTCAGAACCATGGAGAGCACCCCAGCTATCAAAGGCTACAATGCCTTTCATACGTTTTGATCCTCCTCAGCTCTGGATAAAACAAAGGGAGGAGGTATCTCATTGTTCATAACAGACAAGTACACTGCTATTCTGGTCCAACAGCATGACTCACTTGAGCTGTTTCTTGCCCAACTAACCATAGGTGCAACCCCCTATCACATCGTTGCTAGCTACAGATCCCCTAACATGAGTCTGGAAAATCACACCTCCTACCTCAATTTACTGGAGTCTCTTAACATTCAGTCTAACACCATACTTATGGGTGACTTCAACTACTACCCCTCCATAAACTGGGAGACTTATACAACCCATAAATCACTTGCTCAGAGGTTTTTGGACTTCATCAACACAAACACCCTGGAGCAACTAGTCAGCTCCCCACCTAGAGGTACAAATATCCTAGGCCTGGCACTCATGAACATGGGTGAATACTGCTTCCCTCTCCCATGCATTAACCCCTCCCTGGTAAGATTTGACCACAAAATGATTTCCTTTAATATCAAAACTAACCTAGAACCCCCATCAAACTCCCAACCTGTTAAGAAGTTTGCTAAGGCCAATTACCACAAACGAAGTGACAGCTTATTATACTTCTAGGCCCCTCCAACCCTGGATAACACTGAGGCCTACATTGTGCTGTACAAAAAAGCACTGTATAACCACATTCATAGCTGCATAGAGGAGGCAGCATCTGTCTGAATCAAACCTATGATTACTGGCAAAAATAAACTACCCTGGTGGACCCATACCATAAATAGTTATTCAACAAAAGGAAAAAATCCTCTCCAAAGCAAAGAGAGAACAGGCAAAACAGTGGAAAAAGGCACTCACCAGTCCAAACAAACAAATTAGAGAGCTGGTCAAATCTGCCAAAGCAAACTAGAAGACAACGATAGCCTCCCAGGTGAAAGATAAGCAGAAGGCTTTTTTTAATAATGTTTGTAACCTCAGGGAAAACACTCAACAATGTGCCGAGTTAATCATGAATGGCAACACTTGCACCCAGCCTGAAACTAAATAAACCTTCTGGCTGACAAGTTCAATTCCAACTTCTCTCCCCATCATCTCCTACCACACCCAAAGAAATATCCTCAACCATCCTCCCACTGGTCATTACAAGGAAACAGGTCATTACTACACTCATTAAAGCCAAATAGCACAACTTCCATGGGCCCCAACAACATTCCAGGATGCTTCTTAAATAGCATAAAACAGAAGCTATCAGGGCCACTAAACCCCTCTTTAACCACAGCCTCTAGACGGACATTATCTCAGAGGAATGGAGGACTGCAATATTCATCCCTTTGCACAATGGGGACTCATCAACTGACCCAGGTAACTACAGACCCAAAAGCTTGACCAGTGTTATCTGCAAGGCCATGGTGAGAATTATCATGGACCTGATCAATAACAACATAGGAAATCTCCAAAAACTGAAACAGACCCAATTTGGATTTGTTAAAAGGAAGTCTTGCTTCTTAATTCAGTGGACTTTGAGAAAATCACCAGGGCCATGGATGAAGGTAAAACAGTACATATGGCTTATCTAAACCTGGCCAAAGATTTCTACACAATCCTCCACTTGGGCATCACAGATAAACTTACTGCTTTAGGCAGAAACCACAAAATCATCAGGTGGATAGCAAATTGGCTCACTGACAGGACACATGTTGTCCAGAATCCAATTCTGATAAGAAACCTATTACTAGCAGAGTCCCACAGGGCTTGGTATTGGGACCCCTCCCGTTTGGTATATACTTCTCTAAAGTGAAGGCCAATGTTGGGGGCCTCTGGCACACCAAGTTTGTCAACGACTGTAAGTTGGGAGGAATCATCAAATCCCCAAATAATGCAGACATCCTATAAACAGGCCTAAAAATAACAAACAACTGGTGCCAAAATGCTGGTCTAAGGCTAAATTTAAAAAAATACATAATGGTATGGTAAATCAGATATTCCTGCAAATTATAATATTGATAGCACACCCCTAAAAGTAGACCCAGTGGTGAGGAACCTAGAAACACAGATAGATAATAACCTAAAATGTGACCACCAGATAGCTACAGTAGTGAGGAAATCCTTCTATGTTGCTCAACTTATAAGTAAAGGCATGGCATCAAGGTCAAAGGAAGTCATAGTGCCATTGTACGCTGCCCTCCTCGGGCCCATAATAGAGGACAATGCTCCCTTCTGTATGTACTTAACCAGGTATTTATACCAGTTTCAGCAGCCCAGAGGTTTCTCACTAGAAAAATACAAAGTGTAAGACATGTCTTATGTGGACTGACTAAAGGCCCTATCCTTTTACTCTGTCTCATATCCTTTATTGAGAGGCGAATTTTGCCTGACCTATAAAGCATCCTCTGATCCAGCACTGATGAAAATGTTACATATTCACAAGAAAAAAATATATGAGTCTTACACATTTCATGGACTTAAACCTTATTTGTGACTCTAACAGAACTTGCTGGAGAGACAGATTTGTATCCCAAGGGCTACCTCATCTATGGAATAAACTTTCCATGTTCATAAAACAAAGCCCGTCACTCACTCTCTTAAAAAAGAACTTGAGTGAATGGATGGGGAACTGTAAAATCACTCTCTGGGTATTGCTCATTTCCCTTATGGACAGAGGCAGTCTGTAAAATGACTCAGGGTTCCAACACCCAAAGACCAACTACCCATTTACTACCCCATCTCATATCTGGGAATTAAGATATAATATTGTCCTGTCCTGGGTATTATTGACTAGGCTTTCAAGGGCTCTTGAACCATTAGCCTAGTAATCACCTATGAATCTATGAACTTATGATGTCTGAGCAGCAGGCATATCAGCTGGTGATCACCCAGGTTGCCAGCACCGATCCATATTCTTCACCACAACTGATCCTGTTGAAAGAGGTAATAAAAAGAGAAAGAGAAGCAAGTGCATTAATATGGATGTGTTTGACAAGTGGGGTTTCAGTTTTAAATGATAGATTATCTGCACATTGTACAAACTCTGCCACATGGAGAACCTGTTACGTCTGCTTAGGCAGGCATCTTGATTTAAGGCAATGTTCTCTATTGCAATAAAATATACAATAGGCAGTGATCAGTACAATTTTTTCCTGCCAACAGAAGGCAAGGAAAGCAATAAACAGTATTCAGAAAATATAGCTCAAAACCATATACTGAGGTAGAGTGCGTACCATAGAATAATCGCTCTCTGTCTAACCTCTGTCTCTAGTGGAGCAATTCAGCATGGTATCTCTGCAGACCACTATATCTATGCTGCTCATTAGAGTGGGTGATGCTAGTTGCATCACTCGTTGCCCAGGCAAGTTTGTGCCAGACATCGGTTTCATATTGTTCCAACATTAATTCTATATAAACATGTGCAAAAAATAGAGAAACAGTTTTGTGTCCAGACTGCACCAGGCAGAAGCACCATCCATCAAAGCCTGTAACTGAAGAGGTGAATTGCAACCAACAGGTCAGAATGAGGAGAAAAATGATAGTCCCACGTGCACAGCTGCAAGCTATGGGCATCACATGATGTGCAGCATTAGGCAGCAACAGAGCACAGTAGAAAGTATCAGTAGCTCAGACAGGCATCACTATGAGCTTCACAGTGCCCATTCATAAACACATGATCTTCTATCCTGGGAGTGGGCAGGCTTCACACTGCCCATACATGAGAAAACATGATCTTCTATCCTAGAAATGGGCAGCCTTCATAGTGCCCATGCATGACAACACATGATCTTCTATACTGAGTGGTAATGCATTGCTTTACACCAGTGATTCAGACACTATTGTGCGATGTCACCTCATTAGTATAATTACCATGCTAAGAAGCCCTCACAGTGCCCATACATGAACACATGAACTTCCATCCTGTGAATGGGCAAGGAGGAGCATGGCAGCACTGACTCTTAGTGGTGACACATTGCTTTACACCAGCGATTCAGACACTATTGTGCAAAGTCACCTCATTAGTATAATCACCATGCTAAGAAGCCCTCACAGTGCCTATGCATGAACACATGATCTTCCATCCTGTGAATGGACAGGGAGGAGCATGGCAGCACTGATTCTGATTGGTAACACATCACTTTACACCAGCGATTCAGAGACTATTTTGTGAAATCAACTCATTAGTATAATCACCATGCTAAGAAGCTGATTTTAGGATGATAAAAATTGTGGTCATTGTAATGCAGGAGACTACATTATGACAAACAATTCTGGAGCAGGAATACAGTGGGTAACAAAATGTACTGCCATAATGGCATACTGTAAGGAGATAACTGGTAACAAACTTCAGGACTGCAGGGTGCATACATGGGTGCATGGAAACAACAGGGAGATGTACCGAACAGTGGAGTGTGTGAGGTAGCATAACTGAAGGGTATGACGGATTATTGTCGTTCAGTGGGGAGTGGGGTCTCAACCTCACAGGGAACAGAGCAGAGCAGAAGAGTGTGAAATTTACTGTCCAGCTTCAGGGGTGGGAGGGGTCAGCCTGACAGGGAACAGAGCACAAGGACATGGCAGGCTTTTGTTCAGACACTGTGGAGGTACACTGTACCATATGTGCACAGACTGTAAAACATGCTATCAGGGAAATGAAACCTACTGTATATAGGCCATTCCACATGATGTTAGCACAGTGATGTAAGAAGGCAGGCAGTGGTGTTTGTAATACAACCTTTGCTGCTGTCAGTAAGGCACAAGGTGTGAATGATGACAGCACATTAGCAGACAGGCATTTGGCTGCTGTATGAACAGAGGAAACAGTGCTAAATCATAGGGCCATGCCAAGGACAGTCATGCATACACACAGTAATCTACATGTGTAACCTGCAGGTGCACACATCTTGTCACTGGACTGAAAGAAAGTCAGTGGCTGGAAAATCTCACCTCATTGGAAACAGGTGTTGCTGAAGGCCCTACTCACATATGCAGTGCATATCCTTGACAAGGGTAAAACAATCATAGCTTTCCAGAAGCAGGTATGGCAGGGTGTGGCACAAGACATCAATGCTGTAGGTTTTCATAACAGGACAGTAGTACAGGTGCATAGCATGATTACCAATTTAATATTGCTTGACAAGACCAAGGCACAGATTATTACCAGGGAAGATCCCCACAAGAGGTAGACCATAAACCCAGAAGTATCACACAGAAGTGGAAGAGTTCTTGGAAACTCTTTCAGGTGCAAGCAAGACAACCCTTATACCTAGTGGTGATTTAATGTACGAGCTGGGATAGTGACAAGTGTCCAAGTGTCTGCAGCCTATATACCAGATTTGAATTACTGTTGTTTACTGATCCATGTGTAATAAGGGGATATTCAGCAGAACACACACGCATATCTCTTCTCCAAGTACACTGGAGCAATATCTGTGACAACCTGCACCATACGTATGCACTCATTTATTATGCAAATGATTGGCATGTATCAGAGTGTGTTCAATATAGTAAGAGGAATGATACTCATGTTGTAGCACTGCCACAGATATATTATTTGTATGTTTCACAGGTTCCAGTAGTAGAGGGTCCAGAATGACAGGTTAGCACATGCCTAACCCCACAGTCTTTTGACACAGTGGCACTATGAGCAATATTAATGTTGGAGGATATTCACACATCTCCCACATAGAAGATGATGGTGGAGGGGGCAGGCTGAACCTCTGGCTTTACTTGTGTTTATCAGTGGATGTCCTGTCCATGTTAGTCCCACCTAAAACTACACAGAAGCCATTACATACAGTATGTATAAGCTACACTGCCTCTGAGATGTAGCTCTAGGGGAGGGACATGTAGGTGGTCATTTTCAGCATGACTCTAGGGCATTTCCTGACTGGGATACCACACTTGGCATCAATCGGTGGATTTTTATGTCAGTGATCCAGGCACGTACAACTACTATGTACACTATGTCAGAGGTTGTGCGTGTGCTGTGAGATGACCTGCAAAGCATACAGAGCGAAATAGCATATGTGGATCTGGAACAAACATGCCTGCTGAGGGCAGTGGTGGTGCAATTATGATCCATTGATAAATCCATGAGGATACTGACAAATGTCCAATGTGGCCATATAAAGGTCCAGATTCATGATGCATGGTCACAGGCCAGGATTATGCAGATGGCACATACCATTCTGAACATTGCATCATTTTTACCATTGGTCATGGGTACCTCCACTTCCAGGTGTGGGCACTCACATGGTTGTGGTCAACACACACCTGGCTCCATCCTAGAGACACCCCACCATGCTGTCTGCTCAGGACCCTACAGTTCCACATCATCCCTGCCCTCTGTAGGTCTACTGAGCTCAATGCCTATGCATGGCTATCCTTCGGATCATTGACACTGTTCATTTATTGCCTCAGCTATTGGGACCACAACAGAGAGGAAAACAGTCTGGGTCAGGAAAAGTGTAAGTGATTAGATACACCTTGAAAGAGTTGCTTAAACAAATACATAAATTGCTGCAAAATCCTGAGTACTAGAATTTGATAAGTCAATTAGTGCTATATTTTAAAGACAGAAAAACAGAAGTAAGTATGGCAACCACTGTACTGCTTTCCTCTCCTTAAATTGTAACACCCACCACACTTGATATGGTACATATTTACTTTGAATAGACTTTTCTTCTTTTAGAAACTTTTGACGGCATTTTCAGCTGTCTACTCTCAGAAGAAAACATGTATGTTCTTTTAGTCACATTGATATATATCTTAATAAACTAGTAAAAAAGTCACTGTGATCATTTTTGTACTCTAAAAATGTCAAAACTAAATGCCAAGTCATGATTCAGATGAATTTTCTGCACTTGATTGCAGGTAAACATGCCTTCATCAGAATACATAAGTAAAACTCATAGGGTGCTTGTCCTTGTGGACTGTTTTTACTTTCAGTAAATTTGCCTTGACTCTCAACAAGGTGGTCATTTGGGAAAAGTTCATTTTAATTTCAAAAATGCTAAACAATGACAAAAAGTCACTTGATTTTTCATATATTTATAATTTAGATTTCAAGATCTGTACAGATTACCAGAATAAAAATCTGGAAGTCTAGAGACCAAGATTCTAAAACTGCTCAAGAAAAGACTTGTCAACAAAGGAACTATTATGTAAGGTTTAAAATTAAACGGTCCACTCCAACGCTGTGCCAACTACCAACTTCAATGGGTCCCTTATAATAAAAAGTTCAGTACTGATGTAGTGTTAGAAACATAATACTAATTTCTACAGACCGGGTATTATTTAATTTCATAACAACAGGCAGTCAGATTGGAACATTTGCTTGAAATTATTGTAAAAGTGAAAACGAGGAATGCCCCTTGAACAGAATGCATAGCTAGAATGAATACAAAATGTCAGAAGCCTCTTCCCAGAGTCAGAATATTTCTGGCATAGGCACTAAATGCAAGCCGTAATATGTATCAGACACAGGTATGTTTGGCAGTTTAGGAGCCCTTTGCTGCACAGCCATGCTACAGGATCCATGTGACTTTCACAGCAAAAACAGACCAGGTATTACCTAGTCTGTATTTACACCATGAAAGAAGGACTGCATCACAAGTCAGATACATGTTTCTGAAAAAAAAAAACAGTACTCAAAGCTTCATCTAGTGTATTAGTGTATGTCCAGGCTGCAATATTCTTGCAAACATAGCCTGGCAGGTGTAAAGTGCAGTGCAAAGCTGAATGCAAGCCCTATCATTGCTTTATTTAATGAGGATCTAGTTATTTATAGAGCTGCAGACTAGAAAGTGCTTTCAGATATTTAAGAAAACTAGTACACAGACTAACCTGCAGATGGAGGTCCAAGCAGAACAGCCACTGCTTCGATGAGAAGCACCAATCCAATTGCACTGGAGAACTTATGTGATCCAACAATAGCCATCAGTACTTCAAACTGCAGGGCCCCAATCATTCCATAAGATACACCAAAGAAAACACAGAACACCACAAGCGTGTTATAGTCAGAGGCTCTGGCACCACAGATATCTGTCAGACCATTAAATAACACAGCAAGACTGAGAAAATATATGGTATATGGTCTAATCCATCTGAAGCCTGCAATGATGCCACAGGATGGTCTAGCAAAAATGTCTATAAAACCAATGATGGAGAGCAGGAATGCAGCTTCAGTGTCAGGAACTTCTATATCCTTGGCATAGTTCACCAGCAGAATGGGTGGTATGAAGACTCCCAAGATAAGAAAGAATTTGGCAATAGTGTAAATAACAAACCCTTTGTTTTTTAAAACACTGAAATCAAGAAGCTTGCATTTGAACTTTGATGCCTTTAGGTTTCCCTTGTATTTGGTGAAGTCCTTGTTAGCAGTAGTAGCCGGCAGCATCCTTTCGACTTCATGTTTGTCTTTGCTTTCTTCTTGTTTCTTGTTTAGAAGAGGTCTCATCATAGCTGCACAGGTGCAACAGTTAAGTAATAAACCACCCATGATTAGGAACCCTCCCCTCCAGCCAAATGTCTCTAGCAGAATCTGTCCCACAGGTGAGAGAACTGAGAGGAAAACAGGGCTGCCAGCTGCAGCCAGGCCATTTGCTAGAGGCCTTCTCTTATCAAAGTATCTTCCAATCATTATCAGAGAAGGCTGGAAGTTCAAGGACAGACCTAGGCCTAAAAATGAAGAGGAACAAGGTGAAAACAGCCAATGTTAACATTTGTCTGTACACATTATCATCCTAATCAGAAAAGGATGGTAACTACTTAGAACTAATAGGTTATTATGAATAATTACAACTATATTGAGAAGGACAGCAGATTCTGAGCAAGTGTATGAGTGCAAACTTGTTTGAAAAATGCCTTGTTGAATGATGTTGTGCTGTGGTGCTAAGGTGCGGCAGTCATATAATATTAAACGAAGGAGCACTAAGGAAAGCTTCTCTGCATGGGGTGGGCTGGTTTTGCTCACACAGAAAACTGTTTTGCATGAATGATGTTTTTGTGCTACTGTTTCCAAGGAAACAGCATTCACATTGACATATGTAAGTATGTTTAGAATATTAAGGCTAAACTCTCACTATTAGCACCAGTCTGTGAGCATACATACACAGACCAACCACTACATATGTAGAGGTCTTAAAGACCACACCCACAAAAGCTTCAGCTACATCTCATGTACTAGAAACCATAAACTCAATAAAACCAGAACTTCACATCATACATGTAACATTTTACACATATCACCACCTGCCTGTAGTCAAGAAACATAGCGAGACACCATAACATGGCAGTGGGGATAGTCCATTGTAAGAAAATATCTGAGGTTAAAACTGAACAAAGCTAGACTAAAAAGCCCATAAGGCAGACATTGTGATCTGGCAACTCCCGAAACATCTTAGTAATTGGTGACTCCATTTTAAGTAAAACACATATCTCACTTGATTGTGTAATGAGTTTGTGACTCTGTTCAACCTGCCTGTCTCCAAAAGCAGAGGCATCTCAATTATGTTGTAAAGGATTAAGGCTAAATATGACATGGCCATTGTTCACAGTGGAGTGAACAGTCTAAGAAGATCTTCCTGATTAAACATGTAATGCTGCAAGATATAGTGGGATTACTGAACATGGTAGCAACAATCAGAAAAAAATATATCTGTTTAGTGAAAACGTATTGATATCACATTTAGATAATAAATGCATTACTTAAGCGGAAGAATTCATAAAACCTATAGTTGCACAGAACATCATTCTCTACTTGAGCTTGTCTTTAGAAACAGGGTGCAAGAAATCATTTGTCTAATTTCTGGCCCATTCAGTGATCACTCTATGGTTTTCTTTCAGTGGCCTGACAGTGGGATTAAAGGGTCTATATTATTTCCTCGAAGAGGAGTTCCATCGAATGCCTCTTCATCGACCCTAAAACCATGAACTTTCAAAATATAGCACCTCCACATGTGCAATTTCTTTCCCTTGGAAAGAAATCGCGTGCCCTACAAACACCAATAAATAACCACAAACACTACAAAGTGGGGGGCTTCACCCCCCCACACCCCCAACATGAGAGGCTGTGCCCCCCACCCCCCTATCTAAATATACCAACTCCAAGATTGCACTACAGTGGAGAAAATGCTAAACTGACGAGGACGGCCAAGAAATTGCTTATGTGGACGAATCCATCTTCGCGGAAATAATAGGAACCCAGATTAAATTACTACCCTTCTCTGTCTGCTGCACCTTGTTGAATATTTATCAGTCAGAGCTTGCCCAACTGCTTGAGTGTTAATCCGCTGACTAGTTGTCTAGTCTACAGTTTAATGACCCATACAATGTATTATAGGCCTTTGCAAGCACTGTGTTGCATTAGTTTGATAAGCATTTTCTCCTTAATACTCTTTTGGTGCAGAGACAGAATGCAACACTAGCCCATTTCAGAGCTAAAGCAAGTCATGTTTCACAGGGGCCTAGTCTAGTTCAAATAAAAAAAAGTCTTTCTCTAATGCAGACAGAAAGAATCTCAACTGCTTCTGTGACCAGTGGAAAACGTAAAGAGGTACAAAACCATGTATCTCAGACTACAGAAAATATATTACTTATACATACAAAGTCAATGAAGAAATACTAAAAAGATTAACATTACTAAACAAGTAATAGATACACTGGTGACAGAACTATAAAGCTTTCAAAATGCATTCAACATGAATTAGCAAACTATTTAAACAGATATGTCAGTTACATGCTGCCAATAAACTCACAGAAACAACTTGAGATTCAACTTGCTCTTCAACCCTGGGGGGAGGGAAGTTATTATATTTAAAAAGCAGCAAGTCTCTTTTTTAAATTCCAAATGCTGTCTACCCTAATGCAGACTACATGCTTCTTAACTGTTATTTTCCTCTTTGGTCTAACAAAAGGCTTTGAAGGTATAAGTCACTCCTGCTTCACAACAGTACTACAGTACAATGGCTTTAACCAAAGTCCCCATGCTATGGTTCAAAGACCACCTGAATGCCAAGTCTTTTAAAGTCAGTAAAATATATTTTACATCACCTTATCATATGCAAAACAGAATACCACAAGGTTAGTGTACAAATCCTGTCTGTTCACCATTTTTTGTTAATTCTGTATTTCCCTTGAAACCTGACCAGATTGCCCTACTTTATGCTCATCCCCTAGTCAACTTGTGGGTCTTATCCAGTGTTAATGATATTCCAATAGGCCTACCAAAGGATTTGGACGTGAGGCAATTCAGTAAATGGACATGATAGATTTTTTTTTAAACTGATTGCACTTATAGGCACCACCATTATCTCTAGTAGGAATGCTGAGACTAAAAAGGTTGTAAAAGGGCCTAGCTTTGGTTGAGGGGTAGGCAGTGCATCTAGAGATTGGGAGAATTTTAATAAGTAAATAAAAATATGCATGTGTTGTTTATTAAGAAGGAGATTGGGCAGCCTCTTCCATGTTAGAAGAAACACTCTCTGGTGAAATGGGTGGAGAGCCAATTCAATGTTCAGCATGTGCGCATGTTTGTTTGTATGTTTATGGGTGTATGGGTAGGAATACACTATGGATACAGGAGACTGGTTATTTAATGTTTATAAAATGAATTTGCACTTAAGATTTCACATTCAGATGTTCATGTGTAGTTACTAGGCTTCTAATTCAGAAGGCTATTAAGGAGCATTGTCCAAATTCTCAGTTGCCCCAAAGCACTGTATAGTTAGGTGACTTGCTCAAGGTCACACAGCAGGTAAATTAAGGCTGAGGGAATCAAAGTCTGTACCATAGGAAGTGACTTGTTAACAGTTCATAGCCTTAATCTGCACTATCTGCCAGATGTTCATACAGGGAGACTGTTTTCTTTTTAGGTAGTTACTGAAGGTGGCAGCATGTCCTTTTTCTTGTCTGAGACTGTGTGTGTGTGTGTGTGTGTGTGTGTGTGTGTGTGGGGGGGTATTTATATGTGCAAATGCGTGCATTCATGCATATGCACAAGAGTGTGTGTGGTATGCAAAGAAAAAATTATAGAAAGAATGGGGATAGGACAGCCATGCTGATTTATTAAGATATTAGTGGGGTTCACATGAAGGGAAGGTTATTCTTAACTGCCAATAAATTTATTACATGTGTAACCCAATTTCACATTCTGATCTTCATCACCAGTTAGTAAATGAAGGTGCTGAAAATGGTGATGCATCAATACAATTAAGCTATGAAGAGAAAAGTGGCAAAATCCCTTTAGGGACAGAGCATGGAAGACCAGTGATCAAGACCCCCCCCCCCGAACTTCTTGCACACAAGTGAGTCATCACAATAAAGCATCCCATGTTATTTCATGCATAATGCAAACACATGCTTTCCATTGCATTTCTGTACTTAAAATGCTGTATGTGTGGATATGGCACTGCTGATGCCTCCTCCAGAGCAGCTGTTACAGGGTCATTCAGGTTGATGATGTTAAGACCAAGTTATTGTATGCTCCCTTAGACAGGGATAATATATTTTGATCATCTTCTAATCAGTTTTAACTGAAGGTTGTTTCCTTTTATTGCTTTTAGAAACTCAGCGAGATTTCAGTTGTGGAAGTTCCTTCGGCAGTGAGCTTTTCCTAGCACTTGTACAGCAGGAATCTGCCCAGCAAGTATGTGCTCATTACTAGTTTTAACTGAAAGTGTCTTCTTTTTACTGCTTTACTTTTATTGATATGTATATGTATCCTATATATAGAACACCAGCTTATAGAGTTGCATCTCTATAAACCAATATCCTTTGTTTAGTACTAATGATTGCTTTTACAAGTGTTGTAATATATAAAATGGATGGTGCATACAAGAAATTTGACAGTACTTTATATGCGCTGGTGTCAGTGGCTCAACAGGTAGCACACCTACCTTTGATGCTGTGGGTTCTGTTACCACCCCAAGTACTTGGATTCATTTTCCAGTGCTGATATTGCAGTGCAGCATAAAGGTGAGGGGGGGGGGTGCTACACACCCGAGTGTGGCATGCTTCAGATGAGATGTTAACTGAGTTCTTATCTGCCTGAGCTGGTAGCAGCTCAGGTAATGTAAAAGACCCAAAGCATTTAATAAAGAGGCTAGGGAGCCTTTTTTGAAAATAACTGAATAAATTAACAACTGACTTAGGATTTTATTCACATATTTACATTTTCTATAAAGAAATACTAATAATTTACACTGAGTAAAATATCCATTTCAACCCCAACTGTTTTATCCATAATCAACATCACTTCACCCTTAATCACTTCAAAAAACACTTCTTGTTATACAGTAGTTGTGAACATCAAGCTAGGCATACTTTCCAAGCAGAAGAAAAGAATCTTAGCATCAAATCTTTAAAATAACCATAATAAATCAAATCTATTTCTATATTACCTAATTTCTGTTTTCACAAAGCACTAAGTATTTTTATTGTTCCAAAAAAAAAAAAAGAAAAAGAAAAACAAAACAACTTTGTTGTTTCATATTCCAAAAAGGTAAAGTCCATTGTCTCAACTTCAATGCACGTATACATTATTAACTCATTTACTGGCAGTTTCTTAAAGACAATTTCAAATAAAATCCTTGCATTCCTTCAAATCTTTAAATCTTTCTTTTTATAGCACATTTCTATTTTGTCAGCTAGATTTTCCATGGATCTATATAATAATAACCAGTGTTAACTTCTGTCCTTTTTTTTTGTTTGTTTTTTTCCTCTGATTTCCTTATTTATGTTTTACTCATTAATCTTTATAATACATTACCATCCCACCTTCCCCTGCCATTATCTTTCTTTTGTAATGCAAGTCTTGAACATTTTCTAACTATTTACATTTTAAAATGTCAAATTGTACTTTCTGTTCTCCTTCTGTTAGTTTCAAAAGTTAAAATAAATGTAAAGAACTCAAATAGACTACTGGAATAACTAGCACCAATTCATCTTTCTCACTCTGTTATTATACACAATCCCTCTTCTAATTGGATTTAATCTTAACCCCCACAACACTGATCAATAAACTAAATTGTTTTCCATCCTTTCAGTAAGCATAGAAACTCTACCCACATAACTCAATTTTCCTAAAAAATATAAAGTAAAAGATAAACATTTTATATGATAACTTATAATTTCCATATTTTTTTTGTCTTCTGCAATTCATTTAACATTTCCTCTCCATTTTCCATTAGTACTTATTTTCCAAATCTTATTTCCAAAATTTCAATTTATTTTTTGAAAAATAAAATTTACCTATTCTAATTATACCGCCATAGACATGCTGTAGGTGGATTGGACACACTAAATTGGCCCTAGGTGTGAGTGTGTGCATGTGTGTGCCTTCTGTGGAAGGTTGGGCACCAGGCTGGCAACTCGACACCGTAAAACTCCACTGCCAATCATGAGCGGACAGGTGATCCGCTGTGGCGACCCCTAACCGGGAAAAGCCGAAAAAAGAAGAAGAAGAAGAAGAAGATCCTTTACTGTTTTCTAAACTAAAACTGAGTCCTATTTTATCAAAGAATTCTCCTAGTTCCTGCATCACTATTTTCACTTAAACTTAATTGTTAACTGCTATGTCCAAATCATCCACATAACACATTAAAAACAGTATTTTAATTGTACCTTCATAGTAAATGTTTGCCTTTTAATCACTAGTTCTACCTTAAAATGACTGCATTTATTATTAGACCAAACAATACTGTACTTATATGGCAGCCCCACTTAACCCCATTTTTATTTCTTTACCTATTAACCTATTAATTAATGGAGCAGCATATTTTTCATAAGTACATTTTATAAAGTTTATTACTATCACTGGTATATCATATAATCTCATTACTTCCCATAATCATTCATGATTCTCACTTTTAAATGCATTTTGTATATCACATGCAATAATATACCTGTTTAGTTTTTCCCTTTTATATCCTGTATTACTGCTTTTATTATGTCTAACATTTGCATAGTATTTCTATTTTAATCTCAAATACTCCTCGTACGATAAGCACTTCCAAACCCTGTTTAAACATCTTCTGTAGCATCCTCATTATGATTTTATACTCTATACCACATGATGTGATTGATTTCCATTTTTTTTCATTTTCTGTTTCTTCTTTTTTCCATAATGATTTTATAACCCCTCAACAGATGTCTTTATTCCTTATTCACTTTATTAACCATTTATTTATAACACTCAAAACTGTTTTTCTTCATCATTCAGTTCTTTGCAAAATTGATATACAACCCCATCCCATTCTGGTACCATATCTTCATTTCCTTTTGAAATTATTCTGTCTAACTCACAGTTGTTAATTCAATTTTTGTATCTTCCAAGATTGTATCTGCTTCCCACTCTATATCCCTTTGCTTCCTTTTTGTATACATGGGATCATAGGACATACACGGTAATTAGATCAGATGTCACATGTGCCTTGCCAATAACTTCGGTCAGGCTCTAGAACCTTTTTCAAGAAGGGTGAGATCTGAAAGTTCTGGTGTAAATTTAAGGGTGCATATCCATTTGTCCATGCTATGTTTGAAAGAGACAAGGAATAACATTGCTTGACCTGACAGGGAATTTATTCTAGAGCAGGCGAGACACTGGATGATGAATCTGACTCCCATTTTGTTTGATTTATTTCCTGATATAGATTCAGATCTCTGATGTAGGTTTAGATAATTGCAGGGCTAGCCATCTGATAGTGTGAACATTGACTCTGAGTGATTGTTACCATTAATTTAACACCCTAACCCTATATACAAACTAGGAAAAGGGGGGTTGATGCCGATGCTGATGCATCATAGGTTTAGATCTCTGGTTCTAGTATTAGCTGCACTATTTGACTTACCATGAAAAAGGAGGTCAAAGATAGCAGTATTACTAAAGGCACAGTAAGCAAGACAAAAACCTCCCCTCAGGAGTCTATAACACACAGAGTACAGGGACAAGGTTTCCAGTCTCACATAGTAGCTGAGATTTTTGGCACAAGAGATCTTTTTGGTTAGGAACTGATATGGCTTTTCAAGTTTTTTTTAATGAGTCTAGTGAGATTAATGCCATAGGATGTTTTATATTCAATAATGGGTCATACCAGGGAGGAATATAAGGGAACAATGACTTCCTTGGATTTGGAAGAGATGCCTTTGACAAACAGTTACAAAATATAGAATGATTTTCTGACTATAGTAGCCACATAGTAGTCAAAAAAGAGAGAGAGAGAGCTGTATACCCAGGTGCCCAGATCTCTGATCACTGTCTTGATTAATGATGGAGTATTGTTTGTGCTGTAGGCTACACTGATTAGCTATTTCACAAAGGGAGCAATACCACATTTCTTGTTATTTAGTTTCAACCCTTTTTCTAAACACCAGGCATTAACTTAGTTAGTTAGTTTATTTTGAAAATTAAATGCATCTTTTAGGGACTTAACAATTAGGTTCATAAATGTAGAACAGAATAATGACAACAGGGCCTTTTTAATCCTAGCCGTGCTTCCCAAATGTATCCAACAGGTTTTGAAACCACAGATGTTACATGAAAGGGGCATATTTTAAGGTGTATATGTAAGCTGGGGCATGGGTAGTCAAGCATTTACAGTCTGCCTCTGCCCATTAGAGACATAGGTAGCAGGCCAGGAGTCAATTTCTGATTTCCCATCCACTGGTCCTGTTTATCCTTAAATAGAGTTAGGGATGAACTTTGCTTCACATTGGATGGGAACCCTATTCCAGAGAAAGAGTATTCTCTGACACACATACCTGTCCCTCCAACATGTCCCATTTATTTCGTAAGCAAGGTTTAAGGGTCTAGATTGGGTAGTTCAGATGTTTATGTGTTTTGCAGATATACAAAAGGTCCATCAGAGTGGGATCCAAGGATGCCTTGTATGCCAGGCATAGATTGCCCCTCAATAGTCCATAGGAGACAAAGTATAACAATAGGGATTTGAGGCGATCTGCATAGGACATGATGTCTGTGCCCTGTATTCATTTTGTGAGGGACCTCTGCAGACATCCCAGCGGTTGCATGTGCCTGTTCAGGCGTATACCAGTGAGGGATTGTACTCAATGATGAGCCTGATGAGGGCAAATACAGGGGAGCAATGACATTGCTGGACCTAGATTCCATTGCCTTGCTTATAAGTCGAGCAACATAGAATGAGTTCCTTACTATGTTAGGCACATGTTGCTCAAAAACCAGGTTACTTTTTACATGTGTCCCCAAATATTTGACTACTTTGTCTGCTTTAGGGGTGCATTATCAGTGATATGGTTTCCTAGGGTTGCTATTTTCCCAAAGGGTAATTTTATACATTTCTTGGCACTGAGTTTTAAACCATGGCTCTGGTATTAGTTATTTGTCTGTGTTAGCCCTGTTTTGCCCTCATCCATTGCATCATGGGAACCTACTCGAAGACTACCAGTTTGAATAGTCATTATCTGCCTTTGATGAAACCAAACTTGGATGAATCTAATGTTTAAAGGTTTCCTATGTAATTATTAATCATTTCCATGGCTTTACATATGAGAATAGTCAGACTTATAGGTGTGTAGGTTCCAGGTCCATAGAAGGTCCACCCTTGTGCAGAGGGATGACTGTTGCAGTTCTCCATTCTCATGGCATAAAGCTTGACTGGAGGCTATGATTAAATAGTGACTCCAGTAGTCCTGATAGGTCATGCTTTAGGCTATTTAGGAAGCATCCTGGGATAATAGAGGCAATGTTCTTGGCCTTGGAGAGTGTGTTTAGGACATGCTTCCTAGTGTTAGTTGGGGGGTATATAAAATAATATTTCCTGAGGGGTAGCTGGGGTGAGAGGGAAGTAAAACTGAAACTGAACATGTCTGCCAGTAGATTTGCTATATCTTCTGGCTCAGTGTAGGTGGCTGCATTTACAATTAGTTCTGCACATTGTTGTGTACTGCCTTTGAGGCTGTAGACATAACTGAAGAAAGCCTTGTGGTTGTCTTTGGTCTGGGAGGCTATTTCTACCTCAAAACTGGCCATAGTCGACTTTATTTGCCTTCTGAGCTGTTTGTTTAAATTAAGTAGACATTACATGGGGGGGCATTCTCTCTTGTTTGCTAGGACCAGGTCCAGTATGTTTGGGCCTCTAGTAGAATTGTGGACTATCTGGTCCAAAACGTTCGTGTTTACAAAGTTGTGGAATCTCTCGGCCTGTGTGTTTAAAGTCGCCCATGAATATGGTATTAGGTTTAAAGGTGAGTGTCTCCTGTAAGTTTGAGTTATGGGATTCCTGGGTCATAAAGGGGGACCTACAGCTTTCAAGGATATGGTATGGGACATTGCCTGTAGTAATTTATTTATTTGTTTAACATTTGTTTACTAGGAAAGTCCATCTGGGACAAAGCCCATTTTCAGCGTAAGCCCGGGGGAGAAATGCTCCAGATGCATGTCTTTGGAATGTGGGAGGAAACTAGACATCCAGAGAAAACCCACGCAAATGCAGGGAGAACATGCAGACTCCAGAAAGAAGGCACCCTAGCTAAGAATCGAACCAGAGAACCTCTTGCTGTGAGGCAACAACGCTAACCTGCTGCACCACTGCACCACCCAATTTGAATGTAAAGAAGCTCAAGCATATCATCTTGTTTGGTCAGCCTTGAGACAAGCTTGTTATTGATGTAGACTGAGACACCTCCACCTTTAGTCTCTGCCTATGTAGTAGCTGGCCTAAATGTTTGTAAGGCATTGTAGCCTTGCATTGCAGGGTTACACAGTTTGCAGTCATCTGCAGATTGTTCAAACAGAGCTCATTGTTAACAATTCTGAGGTCAGAAAAATAAATGCCAAACAGGTGGGGCCAAGCACAGATCCCTGAGGGACACCACTGGTCACCTTCTGTCTGTTTAAAGAGGCATCACCTACACAGGCAATGTGCATCCTGTCCTTAAGCCTGCTGGCTATTCATCTTACCACATAGGGATCAATGTTTAAAGCCATTAGCTTATTAAAATTTCCTTCATGTGGTATGGCATCAAATGCCTTGGCCAAACCAAGATATGCAGCATGAACAATGTGGTCAGTATCCATCACGTGAGTGACCTTCTCAAAGAAGCTAACAAGATTTAGCAAGCATAATCTACCCTTTATCAAGCCAATATATTGTGGGTCAAGTCTAAAAAGAATTTTGATATCACAATTTAGGAGGTTGGTGATGATGCATTCCATGGCTTTAGAGATAAGACTTGTAAGGCTGATAGGTTCGTAGTTTACAAGGTCTGTGTTGGGTCCACCCTTGTAAAAGGACACCCATACAGCACTGCACCAAACTTTGGAAATATAGCCTTTAGCTTGGCTTAGGTTAAATAGCCTATGGAAGGATTTTGTGAGTACATATGTACACTATTAGTCAAAAACCTAGTATATTATCAGGATCCATGGAAGAAGTTTTTTGTCTTTAAAAGTACCTTAAGGACATGTTCCTTAGTAATGATAGGGTGGGAGTTTCAAGGGAGAATATTTCAGCAAAATTATTTGCCAGTGTGTTTGCAATGTTTTCCTTACATTTGAACCATGTCTCAGGAACTACACATACAAGGACACATTCCAGTGTAGAAGTACTCTGAGATCAGGAAGTTTCTTGTTAAAATTCCTGGAATTGCAAAGAGCCATCTTGATGCTGTTCAATTTAGGATTACATGTGTTGGTTAAATAAAGATGTAAAATCTGTATAGTTGAGAGGTATGAGTCTGTTCATTAGATGAACTGATACTAAAAAAGGCACAATGGGTGCATCAAAAGCTTTAGCCAGTATGCATAACCCTTTAAATGAGAACCGCAAGCCATCCTTTGCAAAGCAAGTTTGTCAATTATCTTGACCTAGACTGATACATGCCGTATCCCCCTGGAATGACACCAGCTACTTAACCAATTGTCGAAACCAATTATCTTTTCCCTATATTTAGGCATAATTTTCAGCGAAGGGAGGATTCTGACCAGGACCAAAGCCTTATTCTTGTCTGATACTTGTGTAGCAAGTTCTAGTATGTTCCTCTCAGGATTTTGCAAACAAAATCATTTACTCCCACATGGACTAATATCATATCATAGTCATATTTCAGCAAAATTATTTGCCAGTGTGTTTGCAATGTTTTCCTTACATTTGAACCATGTCTCAGGAACTACACATACAAGGACACATTCCAGTGTAGAAGTACTCTGAGATCAGGCAGTTTCTTGTTTAGTCAGAAAATCTTGCTTCCCAGAAGCAGATGATTGTAGGCCTGTCCTTCTCCAGCCTGATAAGTGTGGAATCTGTATGTCTACTAATGGAGTCACAGATTGCTAGAACATTCCCAGAAGCTGGCATGATGATGTGATGCTCACTACATGCTGCAAGCTGCGAGAGAGATGCCTCCAAGTTCACTAGGTATGACAGTGATTTTGATGAAGAGTGTATGAAATTAAGTGGAATGTTTATAGATAGAGGCTACCCAAGGAACTTAATTGTTGAAATTGAGAAGGAAGTGAGGGAAGGAAGATTGGGCAAATATCGGCCTATCTTAGGGCAGGAAGATGACCGTAAGGAAGTGACCAGTTCTGAAAAAGACATTTTTGATGTAAGAAATAACTTTGTAATAGATTACAGTGGGGAGGCTAAGGCCATACAGAGAATAGTGGAGGAAGAATGGTTAAAGTTTGGTGAATTCTCTGACTTGAGAAGTCTGTTTACACAACCCTTGAAATGTACATTTAGAAAAGGAAGAAACTTGAAAAATCTGTTTGAAAAGAAAAAAAAGGAAAACACCACTTCCAGGGAGAGAAAAGGCACATTCAAATGTGGGAGGTGCTCCCAGTGCACATATGTTTGTAATAAAGACACAATATATGTGAAAAGTAGGGATATATTAGTGCAGAGCAAGCAATACGTTAATTGTCAAACAAAAGGTATAATATATTTAAGTACATGTAAGAAATGTGAGGCATTTTACGTGGGGAAGTCTGAAAGAAGACTAAGAGATAGAATTTACGAGCATAATTATGAAATGAAGACAAAAAGTATGTGTAATGCTCTGTACAAGCACAAAACAAAATGTGAAGAAGCTGAATATACCTTCTTTGTTCTAGAGGTTGTAAATAAAGACATACGTGGTGGGCAATGGGAAGAGACAATTGAGTATAAAGAGTTACTTTGGCAACTCCACTTGGAAGCGTATAACCCACCAGGGCTGAATAATTATGTTTCCTTGGCCCCAGTATTGAAAATAAGAGCAGCGAAGCTCTGAGGTGGGAAATGTATATACTGAGGGGGAAAAATCTACCAAGAAATTAATTTAAAGATAAACAAATACAAAATACTACATGCTCTATTTTTTGAAAAAAGAAGAGGGTAGGATTTGTAAGTGAAAGGGTATCTCCAGGAAATGAACTTGAACTTGTGTTTTAGTACAACAACAAAAAAACTTGGAAGTGTATTAGTTTAAGCATTATTATGAAAATGGTGGGTGTAATGTGTTCATCTAGACACCAGAGGGAGCATTGAATGGTTTTGGGTTGTATGTATGCATATATATGTTTTAAATATTTTTTAATGTATTGATTTGTATATATAAAATGAAAAATTTTAATGTATTGAATTTTATGAATAAAATTTATTAACTAATTGTAGGGATAAAATGTTGCGATTAGGAATGTAATAAATTGTAACATGATTTTAAGGGAAGACATGAAGGCACTTTGTAAAGGTGGTTTTTTTATGTATTATATGATGATTAGAACAATCAAGTATTTTATTGAATTATTAGGACTAATCAATCAATTAGTAATAGTATTTAAGCAGAAGGGGAAGAGTTGTATTTTTGTGCATCTGAGGAAGTGTATTCAAACGAAAACGCAGGTGTGGAGACATAGCGTTAATGTGTTTGGAGTGTTTTGCTGAAATTACGTGTTGCTGCTGTGGTTCGCTACTTTTAGCAATAAAACTGCTAAAAAAGAAAAGGAGCCGTGTTTCTTCCACTAGTACCTTTTGGTTTGCTGGTTTGTCACTAGGTATGATACCTCTCTGAGACAGAATCTACAAGGTTGAACAGGAATTCATCTTCAGTGAACATGGGGTAGTTCCTATGCTGTCTTAGGATACCATGTGCTAGAAGGCTGGCAATGGAAGGGGGTACTGTATGGCTGACTATCCATGTCCAGTGCTATTGAGTGATAAACCTTAAAAAACCTAAAAAGGGAATAAAGCAGGACTGAGGGAATATTACTGCAAATGAGAAGGTAGACGAAGTGAGTAAATAACATGAAAGTGATGGATATCTAGATATAAGGGATAAAGAGCAAGGTCTCTTGGGTCTCTTTAGATCAGCACTGCGCAGTTTAGCACAGCCAATGGCAGCTTAGTGCAGATGAATGCAATTATATTTCTCCTGTGCATAATCAAAACTAGAGTCTAGCTATTTTGATGGTACTGACTTGAAGGAAAAATGTAACGTCCGTACAGTTCCTACTGTTAAGCTACACCACTAATAGTACTGCTTTCACTGATGCTCAACGTAGTAATTAGTGAACAAGCAAAATGAAGAAACCAACTAAAACAGGTGTAAACATTAGCCAATAGTGCTCAGCTACCTAGAAATAACAGCAATTAGTTTACTCGCAGTAGAATAACCACTTCCCTCTCCAAGATGGCCCCCAAACCAGGCCATAATATAGTATTTTCAGGTTAACTATATGTACACTGATTGGATTAAAAAATAGGTAAGATAATTCATAGTAGTTGAAATAGAACAAAACTAGCAAATTTATATGCAACACAAAAAATTACTTTTCTGTGTGTTTAAGTTGTAACAGGACTCAAGAAATCACTTTACAGGTCTGTCAGTGAGTGCACAACAGCACAGCTCTCTGCAGTCTTACTGTAAAGATTCAACCGATCGCTCCAACCAATAGCAATACACTAGAAGTTCACCACAATAACAAACACAAGCCCAGAACTAGTCTGTTTTTCTCTTCTGCCACCAGAAAATAACAGTGATTTAAATTCAAAGCGAGGTCAGTACAATCAGTTAGAAATAGTACAAGCAGTATTAGCATATTTAGTCTTAAGCAAAATCCAGCAAAAGCCACTTAGCCTGATGGTCTGAGCTACAGTAGAAGAGCCAGATCTGGTTTAAGCTGGTATTAATCTGGAGTCTTGTTTATAACTATATTAGAACAGAATATCCTTTAAATAAAAATAAATGGCCTTCATGAGCTCTTCTTTGTACTCGCTAGATTTCCATTCTCTTTTTCAATTTGAGTTATAAAATTCTCCCTGTACTTAACTTTCAAATAAGGGATTTACTTTTTCTTTATTTTCCTTTACTTGGTATGGCTGCCTAAACATATTGGGCCACATGCAGAAAGGTTACCGCAAAGTAGAAGCCTTGTGTACACCTCACAGCAACGATTTCTGATTCAGAGACAGTCCTACCATGGTGTGCTACTGTGCTCTACAGTGGACTGTCTCTGCAGCCTTCCACAAATTCTAATAAAGCATTC